>NW_010413190.1:44495-57969 GCF_000710305.1 Buceros rhinoceros silvestris | reverse complement strand
GAAAACTTTCTACCAGAGCATTCTGTTCTTTGCCGAGAGGAGAGGTAGTATCTTCTGTGTCTAAAACTGATCTATATTACCTACATAATAGGTGTCACTGAAACATAGGTTAGGCAGTTTTGGAAGTAAAATGACTTTTGCCTTCTCCTGTCATACCAATGAGAATGACATCACCAATGTTGCTAATTAGTTTTTTTGTAAACATTAAGATGTCTCAGACATCTCAGTTTACTCACTGTCTTCAACCAAGCTGATTGCTTATGCCTCTAAATTCTTCACACTTGCTCTGCTGGTATTCTTCCGGCACCTCATGCTTCCCTTGGAACATGTTTCACCATGTTCTCTCTCCCTCTGTCCGTTAGATGCCCATTCTTGACTCTTTCTATATCCTTTTCTGCCACATCTGAGCCCTGGTTTTCAAGTTTTCACTTTTGACCAAATCCATTTTCTTCATGTCGTTTTTTACCCTCTTATATAACCTTTCTTGAAGTGAAAAAAAATGATACAAGAATTGCCTTTTAAACATGAATGAAGCAGTATCAACCACTGTGCTGTCCAAAGCAGAGAAACGAATTGATTTGGGGAAATTAAATATTGATATTATGCTCTCGGGGCCAGCAGAAAACTAGGCAATTTTGCAAATTTTGCACGGTCCTCTGAGAGCTGATGCAAAAAGATATTAGAGTAGGACAGGTGGCTAAAAGAGAGGAGTCTCACCAGGATTGTAAGCTAGGGGTTCCTGTGAACATTCTTGCACAACTCCAATGAATGTAAAATGGAAAAGTGCAGAGGGTCTTTTGCATCATCATTACACAGCCAGAAATACTGACCACTTGATTCCTTTTGAGTTCGTGGCGTTGTCCCTGCATGAAGCAAATGTGGAACTGCATGGGAATTTCACTTGGAGCTGGTCCTCAACTTGAGTCAAACAAAAGGTGTGCCCCTCATAAGCTGCATAAATAGCTAAAGGGTACAAAATTCTGGGTCAGTCATCAGTCAGAGGAAGTGACAATGAACATAGAAGCTTCTAGGAATAGTTTTGTTTTCTTATACACTGTAAGGCTGAATGCTAGCTTTCATACTAGCAATATTTCTGTACTTTGATTTATGAAATAATAAAAACAATAGAAATTAGAAAAAATTTATTTTAAAGGTACTCTTCAATTTATTGCCTGTGGTTTAAGTTAAGTGCTAGCTTTTATCTCAAAAAATGAGGAGCTTCTTTGGTGGCTATCTTTTTTGGATGAAAAAATTGTATCTTATATATTTGGAGAACCCTTAGGTCATTTAAATATAGATCTCTACAGAACAGTAAAATTCCGTCCAGTCTGTGTGTATCTGCACGCATGCAGAGAGGCGGACAGGTCACCAAGCTCTTACAGTCTAGACACTCTGATTTGTATTAGGAAGGGACGCTTTGAAAATTAGGCCATAAGCTGATCATTCAAGGTCATAGATTTGGAACAGCCTAGGCAGCGGTGTATGATGCTCAGCAAGAGAGCTTTTCCTAACGGTTCTTTTGTGTCAAATTCGGAAGCATGCTTTCTACTTACACTAGTGAGAGTGTCTTGTATTTATTTTCAAAACAGGTCTACTTTAAAAAACAGCGATGTGGTTTGTATCCACTGACGAACGAAAGGTTCCTTTGCTTTCTTAAGAGAGTAGAACGAAGCCACTTGATCAGCTCAGTAACTTAGCGTCAATAGTCACTTAAAGCAATGAAAACAAAAAAGTTCCTTCCTGTTCTTCTGCTTCTGTATGAGAAAACAACCAAAACAAACCAGAAACTAAAGCTGTGAATATGTTTTAGACTTTATTTTCCTCCATTTGAATATTTTGCAAAATATCAAACTGAATTTTACTTAAACCTCATTTAAAATAGCAATTTTTATTAATAATTTTGTATTATTTTTCTGTGTTAACTTTATTCTTTTCAAGCTGATCTCTGGCCTTTTATTGCTAACTGGATTTATTCTTTTAAATACAAAACCAACTTCAGCAAACGCATCACTTTGTGAAACTGGCTATATTTATTGGTCCTACTTCTAGTCAGCTGCTACTCCTTGAACATTTTATTGGTATTTATTTTAAAAAAGATGTTCTGATGACTTACCAATATGTACTGAAGCATTATCTGCAGCTCAGATTGCAATACAGCTTTTTGTTTTCTGTACTTTGTAGTTCTTAAATCTTTCTCCCCAGACTCTCAGTATTTTTTTTTTTATTTTTAAAAGCCTTCTGTTTATTGCTTCCACTAATCTTTAGATCTCTGCTTAACCTCATTGCCCACTATTGCCCTTTTCTACTTTTAGATTTAACCAGCATGTCAGTTACAGTCTCTACAGAAGGTTTCTTAGGAAAAAAACCCCGATAATTAGAAAAAAAAAAATCCACATTTTTGTGTTGCTCGTGATATCACAGCTTTTCTCAAGTTCTGTGTCCTGAGAAGCTTATGTTCTTCCTGTTTCTACAGGAAATAACAGAAGTGGAGAAAAGACAGAAAGCAAAGATTTTTTTTAGTTTTTGAAATATACCCCCCTTTTAAAATAAACTCTCAAAAATCTTTGAGCGTACCCCCTACATCCCTGTCACTTCTGAAACAATTTGGAGAGAAAGGCAAAGCCCAAATAGCAAACAGGTCTACGCCTGACACATGAAGACTGAAGTGCCTGAAGGAAGTCTGAGAAGAGTTAATAATGGCGTAATAGATGCATCTGAGAGGATGGAGAAAATATAAATGAATCCTGAAGATTTAGATTGGGATGAATTACACTCATCTTCTGAGTGTCTTGCTGGAGATGTATTTTTTGGTAGTTCTAAAGTGTTGTACCCCAGACAGTCTGCAGTGATTTCAGTAAACTCATCTTCCTTGCTTTTATTACCTACACTTAGCTACATTTTTTCATATTTGACATTGACTAAACACAAGAACAAAGACATTTTGTGGTTCTTGTTGACTTTTTAAACTTGATTCTACATCAGATTTTGAAATCAGTGTTCCAGAGTGTCTCTTTGAATACCCACCATACTAACATTAACTTGTGTGGCATATTTTTCAGATACACCCAAATATGTTTGAATTTGTCTTGACATTTTTCTAAGCTGTGACCGCTATACCATGTAGCGGTGGCTCAACCTTATTCACCTTCAATTCTGCAAAAGTGAACTTTAAACCCTGGAGTTGTAAACTCTTGCTGCCCTGGTTTGATCATTTCTGTCACTTGGATAACAATGTATGATCTCAAAATTGTGACTTGCTTTCTTTAGCCACTCCCTTTACCTTGCTAGCTGGTATGACAAACCACATTCTTAATTAATGATCAGTAATTTACTGTAGCATGAATGTTCCTTTTGTATGGATAGTGCTGGAGAGGTGCTGGAATTTATTAGCCAATAGCACTGATTTTGTATGCAAGAAGGAATACAGTTCTCAGCTCCCTGGCTGTGGAAACTTCTCAATCAGCCAAACCAGTGTAGCTCAACTGAAAAAACAAGTGGAAATTTACGTCTGGAACAGGAGGACATGGGCCAGTTCATTGGGAGCCAGAGCTAGTCCTTTTCCAAAGTGCAAAAAGAATACTAAGAGAGCAGATGGAGCTATAGCTGCATTTGGGTGATAAAAGATGGACGTGCAGATCTCATCTTTATTCTTATGCTTTAAACAACCATTTCCACTAGCCTTGTGCATCTTCCCATTTGAAAATCTCTTTGAGCCCCTGTATTTCATCAGTGAATTTCTGGCCTGTTCCCTTCCCTCAGCTTGCCTCATTTTTTAATTTAGTCAGTACACTTCCTTGAGTTCTTTTACTAGACAATCAAAGAAAAAATCCTTCAGAAGGATTACTAATAAGTCTTAAGGTTGGGTCAAGCAAGCTTATAGTAAAAGGATTTCTTAGATGTACTATGCATTAGTGAAAGTGATTGGCTAAAAAGGTGTGCACTTTCTACCTGTTGCTTGCTTCTCCGCTTCCTGGAAGTCCTCAGCCAGTTGTTTAGCTGGCATCTACCAAGCAGGCAGATGAAGCTTTCAGATGCACAAATACTTAGTGATAGGTTCTAATGCACTGCAAAGTACAAAGATATTAGAAATAAGAGATAGAATTTCCCCTTCCCTCCTTCCTTGCCACAGCGTATACTGTTAAAAATGTGTGAGTTGCATCTAAGGAAGGCTAGTGCTGTTTTGGTATACCTACTATTGGGTGGCTTTATCTCACCGTGGTCCTGCAGGTGCCGTTGTGACAGTCTGCTCATATCCCCTGCACATTTGTTGATTTCTAATCCACGCTTACAACTCTAAGACACACAGAAGCTGAGTTTATACACCACATTAGTAATCACGTATTCACTTACAGACGCATTATACTTGCCACCAGGTTCCCTGATTTTTGAAAACATTGAATAATTATGAAAACCAGTTTTCCATTAAACAGCAAAAATCCAAAGACTCAAAATTAAGATTCAGTTTCTGACATGTGCAATGGGTCTCCCAGAACATAGCTACTCCACTCTGGCTTGAGAGTGTTCACATGTGTAACACAAAGTAAATTTCATGATAAATAACATCACATCCTTGAATAACTTCTGCATGCCAGCAAGCAGTTCTAGCCAGGATGCCCATATCTGACTTTTGAAAGGGAAGAGTATGTGTTTACAGCTGCCAGCCACCCTGAATGATGAAAGGGACAGACTGAAAGCAGCAGGGTTGTGATTGCTAGCAGCTTGAATAAACAAACTGATGTTTCTCTCTCTTTTTACACTGCTAAGAAGAAGCCATGAACATTTTCCAGCTGTTATAATTTGCTATATAAAGACACAATGCCTGTTTTGCCTTCTTTATGCATCCAAGATGACTTTATAGACAATGGGGAGTTTAGAAGGTTTAGAACATCTTGCCTACTAAGTCAGATAAATGCAAGCAATTAACAGAGGAGGAAAAAAGTTTTATTTCTTACATTAGAATGTGGTCTTTTGCTTCATTTAAATAACAGCAATTCAATTATCCAGCAACGTTTTTACCATTAGAAGGAAATTATGCTTTTAAAATACAGGGCAAGAGTGAAAGTGGAGGCACATCCTCACCACAGCTATAGACGTTCCTTCCCAGTGCTGCCATATGTGATTATCAGGTAAGACTGGGTCCCAGTTCTGTTTATCCTTGTGTAACCAAGGACCTTGAGCTTGCAAGATCCCCTTAAAACCTTTAACTACTTAAAGCAGAACTTCAAAGGAGACATATAGCAACAGTCAGGAAAGAACTGTGTGAAACCGGTAAGTAACAAAAGTAATTTCTGCACATGCTTGAAAATTTACAAAGAAGTTGTGAATAAAGCTGGGCACAAGGACAGAAAGAGAATGGAAGAGAAGAAAGAGGTTGAAGTTTTGAAATAGAAACCAGAGAGATTAAAAAAATACTCACAACAGAGTTAGCAAACATAAGCCAGTCCATCCAGAGCTCTTCTGTTTGAAATTATTGACTAAGGATTCTGAGAAGGAGAGGAAGAAAGAGAGAAATCTGTAACCTCTTGATGTGGATATCTGCTGGAGTTATGGTGGACTTTGATTAACCTCATAGCTCAGATCAAGCAGTGTCCTAACACTTTGGCTATTAAAGTTCTCTCTCGGGGTTTGATCATGCCAGATCTGAGAAGGTCCCCATTAAGCCTCCAGCTTTCCACAATGTAACCATTATTTCCTATGAAAACTTCTTTTCGTCATACAATTCATGACTTAGTGTAGATATAAACCTAGATGAAGAGGAGATGTGTACATAGAAACCACAGTCCTGGAAAGGACCTTTACTCAGCTCTATAAAGAGACCGCAACAATTCTTGTAGTATTATTTTTTCAGTTGCTAAAACAATTACTCTGAATGGCTGGAGATGAACTGTAGCAGCAACTGCAGCAGAAACTCCAGAAGCTTTCCGTGGCTATTCACAGGTCTGAGTTGCATTTAACCGAAGTTTAATTTCATTGTCTATGGAGGATTTCTTGCTTTCAGAAGAAGAGTTCTGTCGCAACGAGACAGAATTCTGGAAAAGATGATTGACATTAGTTCCATCCAGTGTCATGATACTATGGTTGATTCCGGTAGGGAACCCAGTCTAAGACCCAAAATAAATATGAATTTGGATCTAGAGTGAGTTTAAAGTCGCAGCCTCAGCTATGCCTAGTGAGAACAGCTGAACAATAGGCGATACCGATTAGGGTAAATAAACATTTTTCTCTTTTGTGAGACTATAAATAAAAATTTCAATGTGACCTTATGGTCAAATGATTTATTCATTGCTAGTGTATTATTTAGATCATTGAGAAATATGTTGCTTTAATTATTGAGAAATGGAAGGTTTATGTGAGGTAATGGGGAGCATTTTTTAGAAGTCCTTAATGTACGAGATGATGGGGATTTTTTCCTAGGTAGAAACAGTAGCTTTCATTCACAAAAGTACTGCAACATCCCAGGTGAAAATCTTTCTAGAATGCTTCAGTTTTGGTCAAAAGCCAGGAGTTTCTCGGCTTTTTGCTTTGAGTGCAGAAATCTTCCACAGTTCTATTAACCTGCAAGAGACTTCACTCAGAGTAACAGAAAATGTTAACTTACAAAACAGACTGTCACAGCTGCAGTTGTTTTTTAAAAACATGTCAGTGATGAACTTGATCTGATTCAGAAAGAGTCAAAGACTGCAGAAACATTTGGCTGCTAGTAGTTTAAAATAGCACCACCATAAAATGTTATGTATGTGTTAGTATACCAAGCATATATTTCTTGTTGACTACATTGCACGGAAAATCAACTTGGATACTTTCTGTCAATCAGTATCACAATAGCTGACAAATATCTCTATGCTACTCTTTTTTTTTTTAAGTATACACTTACAAATCTTAAATAGATAAGTCCAGGTAAATTACTTCAACTGGTTTGTTATTAGCGTGCTTCATAAAGTATTCCTAATTATGTAGATGCTGTCTGCAATGTCTCCTGTGATACGGAAAAGGCAAAAAGCAGCTAGAATAAATCTAGGGATCTATCTCTATAAATTAATTCCTTACTTTCCTGACTATTTTTCCCTGACTGTCTCTCATAAACATAGTTAAATGTAAAAGACTGTTTATTTGCACTATATGATACTAATTGCTACTCCTGCATGAATTTTCCATGAAAAACTCGTAGTCCCCACACTTAATGCTGCAATTCTGACCCTCATGAAAATAAGAACTGAGTTTAGAAAGAAGGATGTAGGCAGAAATTATGAGAAATGTGGTGCTTTGTAAATGAGTTCATGGCAAACTACACAGTCTTTCTTTGAGAACTGGGTTATTCTGAACACCCCAGGAAAAAATAATGGAATGATGAAACACTAAAAAATCAGGGAAAGCAAAGTGAAAAAAATTGATATGCATCCTACCGTACCTCCAACCCACCTAACAACCCCCATCGTGCTGAAAGGAATAGGAACAAATACATCCATGCCAAATAAACAACCCCAGGTGTCAGCACTGATGATCTTCTCTAGCTACTTCAAGGCATCCCAGTGACAACGGGTGAGGTCCAGAGCATCTCTGAGTACTGCCATGTCCCAGCTGTCCTGAGATCCTCAGTTCCCTCATTAAGTCAATGTCATTACCGTGACCTGCTCGCAAGCTTGACTGAAATTTCTCTAACAATGCACAGCGCTGCAGACGGGATCATCTTATCCAGGCCCACCTCAGCTTTTTCCAGGGCATTAGCTGAGAAAGGTAGATTTACAGGCACACTGAAATCTCAGAGAATGCTTACAGAAAATGACAAACTCCACAGTAATTATTGCTATACAAAGTTAACTCCATGAGCTAACGACCAGAAGAGCAGCAACAGAGTCTGCTGAAGATGCAGCACATCTCATCATTCGCTGCATTTCTGCTCAAGGCTCAGCTGCAGCTTGTACGCTGGGCTTTCTCATGCAGATAGATAGCCTCTGGAACTAGTATGAGGCCATCCATGTTTTTTCACTTGTTATTAAAGGGCATGAATAGTTCCGTAGGGCAAAGCTAGTACATTTACTCAGACTCCTACGTAAATTGTACCAGGATCCTAATTTGATGTACTCCAGTGGAAAGTGATTAGGGTCAGAGGACTTACTTAAGCTGTATTCTAACACATATTAGATTTAAATAATCCTGTCTTATCTCTTCTGGCTCCTCTCCAGTTTATTTTAACACGTTTTGCTGAGTGAGTTGGTTTGTAAGGTTTAACCAAGTTTTAACAGCATTTAGTGATGCAAGAAGACAACCCCCCCAACCCAGGTTCCACAATGCATCAGTGTTCAATTTTTGTAAGATTTCACAGAAGACTGAATTTCCCAGAGGAAACTAAGGAAAAGTGGTTTGTCAGACTATGTATCTCAGGGTTTCAAACCATATATGTGTCTTCTGGGCTGTTGTAGCTCCCTGTAGAAGCTAGAGATATATCTTGCACTTGCTGTGCACCAGCTACCAATGGCAGCCAGTGCAAGTGAGAAATTTGCAGAATGCTGATTAAAAAACCACCACGTGAGTACTTCTTCAGTCTGTGGGGTTTTTTTTACTTTTTAACAACAATCTGACAGGATTGTCAGGGCTCTTTGTCTAGTCCTTGCATCCTTCCCAGAAAATATGAGGGGAAGGTTTTGTTTCTCTTTCTTTCCCTCTTCTCTCTTTATCCTTACATTGCCCAGCTGTTTAAAAACAGTGCATAAACCTAGTCTCAGTGAAAGGTCTCTATATGTTAATTAGATTAGTGGAAAATAAACTAGAAGAGTGTATGAACAGACAGAGCACATGGACCTAATCTTTTAAATTATCAGCTTAATGAAATTACTTCAACCCGGTGTGAAAATACTGTTGCCATACATTTAAATGAAACCCTGGAAATATTTGATACTGTTTCCCCCCTTTATTTCATAAGTCTTCATTCTTGTGACAGTGGTCAGTTAGAATGCAAAAAATATCTTTCCTTGAAACTCATCCTAGGCCATTTCACTGGAATGAACCTGCACACCACTGAAAGCTCTTGCTCAGAACTTAAGACAAGGAAAGAGAAACTTAAGCAGCATTTCATGGGATTGGTCCTTAACAGAAAAGGTGGCCTCTGTTTGGACACTGTATATTCTTATTACCTCTTATAGGGTCATAACAACCCCCTGCAACACTACAGGCTTGGGGAGGAGTGTCTGGAAAGCTGCCCAGCAGAAAAGGACCTGGGGGTGTTGGTCAACAGCCACCTGAATATGAGCCAGCAGTGTGCCCAGGTGGGCAAGAAGGCCAATGGCATCCTTGTAACAGCAATAGTGTGACCAGCAGGAGTAGGAAAGTGATTGTCCCCCCGTACTCAGCACTGGTGAGGCCACAACTTGAGTACTGGCTGCAGGTTGGGGTCCCTCACTTCAAGAAAGATATTGAGGTGGTGAAGGGTGTCCAAAGACGGGCAATGAAGCTGGTGAAGAGTCTAGAGCACAAGTCTTATGAGGAGCAGCTGAGGGAACTGGGGTTGTTTAGCCTGGAGAAAAGGAGGCTGAGAGGAGACATTATCGCTCTCCACAGCTACCTGAAAGGAAGTTGTAGAGAGGTGGGGATCAGTCTGTTCTCTCAAGTATCAAGTGATAGGACGAGAGGAAATGGCCTTAAGTTACACCAAGGGAGGTTTAGGTTAAATGTTAGGAAAATTTTCCTCAGAGAAAGGGTTGTGAAACATTGGAACAGGCTACCTGAGTATGTGGTGGATTCCCCATCCTCGGAAGTATTTAAAAGACATGTAAATGTGTGGCTTAGTGGTGACATGGCATTGCTGGGTTAATGGCTGGACTTGATGATCATAAAGGCCTCTTCCAACCAAAACGATTCTGTTTATTCCAGGTACTACAAATTGTTTTACTGAATGTTATTCCAGAGACCACGGGGAACACTCGCATCCATTTGTTTCTTAATATGGCACTGTACAGAAATAATTACCTTGGAAGAAGGTGAAATATTTCTTTATTCCAACAGAAAATGGAATGCTAATGTACACAAAGCAACAGAATTTGGGTATCAGCAGAGAAGCTCCACACCAGATAAGAGCTTAAACAAGCCACTGGGCACAGACTGGTGAAAGACAAACCAGACTGGAGTAACGTGTTTTCAAGGAGCTGAACTGGCTGCTAATATCTGCTGGCATAACTCAGAATCATAAAAAGAGGCGAGAGGAAGGCATGCTTTGTGTTGACTTAAAAACCTCTTGTAGTAGTTGGAGCATTAGGTAGGAAACCAGCAGAATGCAAGTTCTGTTACTGTTAGCAATGAAAACTTAAACAAAGGAGCTCTAGGCTCAGATGTTCTGAACAACTCTTTATTTGTGCCACATGGCATGCAACAAATTGAGTTTAATTATATTCAGATCCGTGAACATGTTAGCTCAAATAAGTAGAACTCAACACCTTTTAGTAATTTGTCAGAAACATCTAACTTTACCTCTGTTTTCAGTACATAAGCTGTTATTTGGGCAGATCAAGGTAAGCAATGAAGGACTGTTTTCTTGTAATACTAACAAGGTCATTTACGTGGGGGGAAAATGGAGATATATTAAGAAGGGAAACTACTGAGTTCAGACTTCTGAAGCAATGAGTTGATCCTTTAGACTGGGATGTAATATCAAACTGCACTGGGACAACAGGGGATTCATGAGGCTATGCTTCTTTGCATCTGCAAATAAATATATATTTTAAAAATATGTTTAATGCTTTTAAAATACGATTCAGCAAAGAAAAAGAGCAGTGCAGCGAGATAAAAGATGATTTATCCCATGGCCAGTGTGCTTCAAATTGACCAGAGAAAGTAATCTAATCAGACTTTATTAAACTGATTCTGCAGTACATCCTCAATGCCTGGAAGCATTGTCTGAGCTGGTCTGCAGTCTAATCCTACTTTAGGAGGCTTGCCAACTATTTAGCCTTTTCAAAGTAGAAACACAGGCACATACAATTTGATTATTGCAAACTGTTTCAAATAGAAAAAAAATGTGAACTTTTGATTATGCCTGTCTTCTGCGAGAAGCTACGTTAGTTACAGCAGGATTTAAATATCTCTGAACAAGCATATGCATTTTATTCAGAGCAGGCTATAGCAGATATTGTAGGCTCGCAAAGCAGCCTAAAGAGCTGCTGCCAGGTTATATAATCTTTGAGCTCTCATCCAAGGCAGCCCTGAAGGCAAGCACAGAGGGGAGAATTGCTAAGGGGTTGGTTTTGCTTCAGCCATTTCCCCCGTCGCGTGACAATACCTGCCCCGCAAGCTGGCAGCAGTGATGGTGGCAGTTTCAGACTCATATTCAAAAGGAAGCTCCGTTCGTGCGACAGAGAATCTCCCACCGATCACAAATCTTCTGTTTGTTCGTGACCTTCTACCCTTCAAGAAAAAAGTCAGTCATTCTTGTTCAACTGCCAAAGTCTATCAGGGCTCAAATATTGGAGTCTCATTGCCTTCCTCTCTTGCCTCAGTCAGGCAGGGCTTGATAGATACGTGTATGTGCAAACACGGAAGTCTTCCGTTTTCAGGGTACATACGATGAGAAGTTCTATGGAAGGAGGGAGAATAACAAGTTTCTTTCATCAAATGAATAATACCTCACACAAGAGGTAGTACCAGCTCTTCTGCACATTGCTTATGAGCTTACCGTGAGGTTTCTGCTAAGGCTGTACAGCAGTGCACAAAGAAGGCAAACACATACAAAAATTTACAATATTCAGTACAACTGGAAGGAATTTGGATCAGCAGCAAAATGTGTGTTCAATGTTTCCTGCTGCCAGATTGAAGTACTGAGTACCAGAAAGGTTTTACATGATGAGAGGTGAAAAGCAAAGAAAGATACAAAGGAAGGTTAACTCTACAGCATTAACTGCAACTTGAACAATAAAGAAGACTTTCTAGAAATATTTAACTTCCCTGGCTTTTCCTTCCAATTACACTTCTCTTTCTTTTTTTGTGATTTCTCTTTATATCAGTCAGAAATAGTTCCCAGATTTTTCCCTTTCATTTCGTGACAGTGTCTCAAATATGGGCCTTCCTCTTACTCTGGCCTTCCCAAGACACACATCATTCTCTCCACTTCTTGTCATATATACCTCAGTCATCTACTTCTATAGTACTATTACAGCTCCACTTCCTGTTCTAGCTTACTCCACTAGTGTGTTGTCCACTGCCCACTTACCTCTTCATGTTAGACGTTCCTTCTATATTCTGATTGTCTTTACGTAGATCTTTTATCTAACTGGTTCTTTCTGTTGGTCCAGAAAAAAAAAAAATCTTAGTGTTACCTTATATTAGTGAAAATTCTGTCTTTAGTCGCAGCAGTATAGCCTAAGGGTAGCTGGGGTTGGGATACTGTCCGTCACACGAACCTTGTGAGCTGTGTGAAAAGAGCACGTGCCGGTACTGAGAGTTGTGATGAGAGTGGAAACCTGCATTGAAACAGCTGGCCTTAATAATTCCCATCTATCCTAGTCCCAGTGCTGGCTATACTTGTGGTGTTCCTAGAACAGTGTAGCACTGCTGGTCCTCTCAGTCCTCTTGCTCAGGCACAAAATATGTTGGAAACATTTTTCACAGGAGTTCCAACAGCTGCAGTGCTCTAGAAGGAGAATCATGGGCAGAAGCTAACAGAGGAGAGGAAGACCAACGGATACTTCCCAGTAAATCCGTGCTTGGAACAGTGCTGGTTTGGGTTCCTAAAATTCTTCCTTGGATCTAATTCACCTAAAAATAACCTGATCAATGCCGAAAGACTTCCACCACCATCAATGATTTCTGTCATTTCAGTTGTATCTATTTTGTTTTGAAGAGCTTTGTGGAACTGTTTCACTCCATGTGCCTGCAAAACAAATGGACTGGAATTGCTTGATCGTGAATGAAACACCAGTAAAGAAAAATAAGTAAAGAGTTTCAAGTACTTAAAATTTATAACAATTATTGGCTATTTCATACGCCTTTAAAAAGTAAAGCATTAAAAGGCAGGTTTAGAACATTCTCCGTGATCGCTGGAGATGTCAGATTTGTCTACTCTCGGACCTTTTAAATTGCAAGCTGTGCAAGTCCCGTATTTCTAACCCATTCCTTTAAAACTCCTATGTTTTGTGTGTGCAATGCTAATACAATTATTTTATCTATTTATTTTGCTTGTAGAATTGCCTCACATTTAGAAGGAAAGACTTTTCCTAAAGGAAAAGAGGGAGCCCAGACAGTCAGTCATAAAAAATATCTTGTATTCTTTCCACAGCATAAAATATCCGGGCATGGTGGCAACTCTCTCACCTTGTAGTGCTGGAGCTGTGCATAGTAGAGGAGACCACATCACTATTGCCCTGGCGTGATCTTTTGCAAGAAAGATGCAGATAGTGCCATGCTGTGATATTTACAGCATTGGGCACTGTGCTTAGTGGCAGATCTGCTAACAACAGCAAATCTATTCCTGGCCTTGGAGGATGGAATT
>NW_010413190.1:35462-44370 GCF_000710305.1 Buceros rhinoceros silvestris | reverse complement strand
ACTGCATTGTCTTCCTCGTGTCATGGAGGTTACGTTTAGACCTTTGATGTTAAATAGAGCCCAACCGAAAAAGAGCTTTGAATCTGAGTGCTTTCAGATTTCTGAGTATGAGGTGGACTTGGATTCCCAGATTAGAAATAACCCTTCTGATTTTAGTATTGGGTTGTGTCCAGAACCATATGGGACCTAATTTCTAGCTGTATTCACAGGCAGCCAAGAACTCATGGCCAATCTGATGAAACCTGGGACAAGCTGACAGAAATGGTATTACAGGCAGAATAATAATGAAAGATTTTACACCAAAGAAGAGAGAAACCTCACAAACTTTGATCACTTTGGTCTTACAAGTTTTTGTAAGATCGAACTAAAACTGAAAACCGCTCATACTTTTTTCAGTAGAAACCAATCTCATCCGCTAAAAATTAACTGTACTTTATAAAGTCGTCATTCGTACTCTCTCTGACAAAAAGAAATGGGGGGACAACTAATTCTGCGAGTCTTAGACAACTAACTTTTTAAAGTGGAGTGAATGGCTCATTGGGGGCTCCTTTCTCCGTGAACTTCAGACAATTACTTCAGCCTAGACATAGGATGTTTATATGTCTCAATGTTTTTATACAACCCAACGTTCTCAGCCTTTTGCAATTTTCATATGGACAAAACATGGAGCAGGGCACAGTTATCAACCCCACTTTACAGCAATCCCAAGTGCCATGTTTTTTTGCATGACTTTTCTCCATCTATCTGGAAAGGTTAAGGCAAAGATCAAATTTAGATTGTTTTTTCACTGTTCCCTTAAAAAGTAGAGAAAATAAGTTTGCAAAATCTGTGAATAAACGGGAATTGAGTGAACAGTACTAATTCATAATGAAAATAAGTTTTTAAGCTATTTTCATACCACTCTTTATACAAAGACCAAAAATCCCCCTTTTTAAAAAAATCAGTGCTTTAAGTCTTGGGACATGTGTAAATTAAAACTACTGCTTTATTTGTACAAATGGAAGACAGAGATTTAAAATAACATGAAGAAATAAAAATAGAACCCATTCTTCTCACTCCTATAGCTGGGATTCTACCATATTATCATTCTTCTCCCTCTCCGAATCAGTAAAATAAAGGACGAAATCGTCCCTAAAGCAGCAATGCCTTTACTACACATGCAACACTCACTAGAGGCGCATTTGGGTTCCCCAGTCAAGAAGAAAGATCGATCCATCACAGCGTTTCAAATGTTGGGAAGAGCTGAGAATCGTCTTTCCCAGCAGCTTCCCCAAAACACCAGCACAAAAAGCATCTCTTAAATGCCTGTAGTAGCGATCAGAATCCCCGTTAGAACTTCAGCACGGCTGAGGGAACTGAAGTGTGTGTGCAGTAGTTTGCATGGCAGTCAGCTTTTAACCACGAGGAGCTTCAGTTACCACATTCCCCCTTTCCACAAGGCATGAGGATACAACACATTTGTGGCAGAGTAACGTGAGCACTCTCTCCCTCTGCGTCGCATGGATGGCTGAGCCCACAGTCACTCACCCAGGAGTGTGTGCAGCTGGGGAAAAGTGAGCCCGGACATTTCAGTCCTTGGAGGCATCATGGAATGAGAAATACTTAACTTATACAGCTCTTTTGAGGACTGGGAAGCTTTTTTATTTGGGATATTTAAATCCTAGGATGTGCACTCTATGAACTCTTGTCAGAAGGCTTGCCGGTCAATGTTTGCGTCCAGTTCCTGATGTAGAAGTGGGAAGCAAACACATGTATTTGTCAAAATCTTAAAAATGTCAATTAAATCCATGTAGTATTAAACATTTCTATAGATATTTATGCAGTTGGGCCCAGACGTATCTTGTTCTTGAGTACCTGTTGAATGCATCCGAACCCCAAATCCTCCAGACTAACATGACAGCTTAGAATTCATTGCTTCCTTCTCTGCTTTCGCTATCCACAGACAGAAGTTTAACTTTTTATAGCGTTCCGATTTGTGCTTCAGTTTATAGAGTCACAATCTCCCTGCTACACCACTATGCTTGATTGTCTAGTTACAGTCAGCATTCAGAATGCCGGTCTTCAGAGAGCTGCCCTCCTTCATCTAACAATTGTGTCCCAACAACTAGATGTCTCCGCCTTGACAGACCTTTCTTTCAGAATAAATAACACTTCGAATAACCAGCAAGCGACCTTATCCAGGAGTGAACAACTGCACCCACGTGGAGTTCCGATGGTTTCGAAGATGCTGAATGTAGATGTTGTAGAGAATTTTCGCAATCAGAGAAAGCACATCAAGATTCTGTGTTGTGTTTCAAGTGTCCATCAGATTTTATGATTGTTAAGGAACATTTATCAGTCATGAACTACAGACAGTGAAGTAGATTATTCTCTACTCAGTCTGTTTATCACTTTGTACTCATGTTTCAAAACAGCTGAAATAGATTCCAAGAAGACAGATCTTTCTGTCCTGCATATTTTGTATATGTGCGTGTATTGGATACCATCCTGCTTCCTGGTATCAGCAGCTGCCATCATATTTTTTTATGAGCTGTCAGAATAAATAATTTTTTAGAAACCATTGATAGTCTAAATGTCAGTGTCTGAAGGTGTTAATTCTTTTCTTCTCATACCTGCTATTTATATGTCACAACTTTTATGAAGTTATATCAAAATTTCTATTAAAAATAATGCTGGTATAAATCTGGCAAGATGAAGCAAGGAAGAAACAAAACTTATGAAAATTATATTTTTCTTATGCAAAACCTAGGAGCCTTTTGTCTAAAAAAACGGATATGATAGATGTATGTATACAGTCTGGGTACAGAATTGCATATCCTGTCGACATCACGATATGCCAGAAGGTGTTTATAGTTGAAATCAATAATATACCCTCTCCTCTGAGTAATCACGTCACATAAGATTACTCATTATTACGCAGACGAAAAATTCAGTGCACTGAGATTCCCATGCCATTGCCTGGCTGCACTTACATGGCAGGGCAAGTGGCTGCTGCTGCAGCTCCGGTCCTCAACCACCCAGTCTGTGGAAAATATTGGACAACACCACTGCATTTTTCCTCTCTGAACACTCAAATTTCATTTTAAAGGACCAAAGGATGTGTGAGGACATGGTGTGCATACAGGTACCGTTCTGTTACAGAGGCATTTGTCATAGAGCTGAGATACAGGCAGTGATTTGTCCGTGAACACACTGAAGAAGACAACTTATCTTAAGAATGAACCAGGTCAGACTTTGCTAAACACTCTTGAGCAACTATCAGGCTATCTTAACAGTGTATGATGGCCTTGTCTTCTTGTGCAGACTTGACTGAGTAATGAACAATCCCTTAGATAACAAGAATTTACCTACAGGCTCCATAGGATTCCTATATTTAGCCATAAACAACGGCAGTAAAGGAACATACTGTATTTTCCTTCTGCTCCAGTTAGTGTTAAGTGTTATGAAAATTAACAGATACAGACTGTTATATTCCTTGCACCAAAATCTTTGCGGAATGTGACATTGCCATGTGCCTTGTAACTAGTGAGACATTTTTTTTCCCATGTACTTTGTTTCTAAATAAAGAACAACAATTTTGCCCTCCTCCCTTTTGTCTCTGGTTTCTAATGCTGTGATATTAATAAGGAGTGACATGTTTAAAACCTTTATTTATAGTGGTGGAGAATATTTTTGCAAGATATATAGTCTAGCTCCAATATGAGGTTTATGGTGATTTTATGGTGTAAGGTAAGGGAAGATTTTCCTCAGAAAAAATCCTTAGTCAAACTAGTAGCTCATTATAGTGAATTAAGAAAGATTAATTATTCTTGCGGACATTTCAAGCGATATGATCCACACAACAGCCCTATCCTAGAAGTGCTGTGATAAAATCTGCCTGGTCTATGTGCTGTTTCTTTGTCCAGCTCATAGGATTAGGCTCAGTCTCAAAGTGGGAGTAAGAGGAACGGAAATGGTTTTGGTCTGATAGCAACAGCTGTTGTAGTGTAATAGAGTGGCGATGCTGCTTTCTTCTTCTTGTCCTTCCTCAGGATTCTCTTCAATCTGAAGGTCAGTAAATTCCTTAAGTATTCAGTAAAGATTTCCCAAAGCCTCCCACAGACATCAGGGGCTGCTTCTTATAACTGGGGCTGGCAGAGGACCATCATAAGTTGTAGACTCTTCCTCCACAGTGCTGTGACAGATTCCTCCCTTTTACTTTTCTCTGTAAGATGGGTTACTTTTCAGCACCTCCCTCACTTGCTTTGACATCAAGTGACATCTAGCAGCAGATTCCCAGTGTTTCTTTCCTCCAATCTCATCAAGTGAGAAGAGGCACAGCCAGTTTGGGGCAAGTAAAGGAGCAGTCAAGTCGAGCTACTGCACAGCAAATCCAGTAACTATCCACATAGGTGATGAGACTTGTAAGATTTTGGGAACTCTGTACATGAAGAAACAAAACAAATACTTTTTGGAGTGAGGAGAGGAGATAAAGCTAAATACCTTTCTAAAACTGCTTTACCTCACCCTAATCCAAAGACTTGGGCTGTATTTTTAGTAATACACAAATGTTGTTGCCCAAAAGTTAGTGAAAGAAAACCGAGCCTTGCACATAACCCACATAACATTGTGGGTTGGTTGAGTGGACAGGGAGATGGCTTGAGATCTGGCTGAACAACAGAGCTCAGAGAACTGTGATCAGTGGTGCAGAGTCCAGTAGGAGGACAGTAGCTAGTGGTGTTCCCCAGGGGTCAGTCCCGTTGAACCTATCACCTGGAAGAAGAGACAGAGTGTACCCTCAACAACTTTGTTGATGGTATAAACTGGTGGTGGTGGGGATGAGGGGAGTGGTTGATACACTGAAAGGCTGTGTAGGCTGAAAGGCTGCCATTTAGCGAGACCTGGATAAGCTGAAGTGTTGAGTGGAGAGGACCAAAATGAAGTTCAACTAAGGCAACTGTGAGGTCCTGCACCTGGGGAGGAATAACCCCATGCAGCAGTACAGGTTAGGGGTTGACCTGCTGGAAAGCAGCTCTGCAGAGAAGGACATGGGAGTCCTGGCAGACAAGTTAACCATGAGCCAGCAATGTGCCCTTGTGTCCAAGAAGGCCAGTGGTATCCTGGGATGCATTAAGAAGACTGTGGCTAGCAGGTCGAGAGAGGTTCTTTTCCCCCTCTACTCTGCCCTAGTGAGGCCACACCTGGAGTACTGTCCAGTTCTGTGTACCCCGGTTCAGGAGACAAGGAACTGTTGGAGACAGTCCACTGGAGGGCTACAAAGATGATGAGGGAACAGGAGCATCTCTTTCATATGAGGAAAGCCTGAAAGAGCTGGGTCTTTTTAGCCTGGAGAAGACTGAGAGGAGATCAATGCTTATAGAATACCTAAAGGGTGAGTGTCAAGAGGATGGGGCCAGACTCTTTTCAGTGGTGCCCAGTGACAGAACAAGGGGCAACAGGCATGAACTGTAAGTTCCATCTGTGTATGAGGGGGAAATTCTTTTCTTTGAGGGTGGCAGAGCACTGGAACAGGCTGCCCAGGGAGGTTATGGAGTCTCCTTCTCTGGAGATATTCAAAACCTGTCTGGACACCACGTTGTGCAGCCTCTGTAGGTGAACCTGCTTTAGCAGTGGGATTGGACTAGATGATCTCTGGAGGTCCCTTCCTACCCCTGCCATTCTGTGAATCTGTGATTCATTCGGTGGTAAGTGGTCTTCTACTCTGTACTTCCCAGAGTCATTCCACAAGGACCCCCTCAGTGTCCTTGCACCAGTTGTCCAACTGCACCCTCAGTAACTGCACTTTAGATTTAAAACTGAAGACACGCTAAGGGCCATAATCTCCATCTCGTTAGTAATCACAAACCTCTAGATCTAGAAAAGAACATCATCACCCTCCACTACAGAGTTGTGACCAGCATTACGAATACTGTCAGAAGTGGCTTCCTTTTCCATATTTAATTTTCTTGTATTCTTTACAGCTTTCCTAAAGTGTTTTTGCAAAACTGAACTTGAGTTCATAAGAACATATGTCACTAACGGTGCAATAGTTTCATGGGCTTAGTCCTAGGATCTATGCTTATTAACAATCAGAATTTTTTTTTTACTAGATCTACTTTGGAAAATACATCAATATCCTAGTATAGTTTGTTCTGTAGACATTTACACACTTAAAAGATTAGACATATCTAAACATTATACATGGTCTGTTGCTGACTAGAAACCCTTAGGAGTTGCTGACTTCTATCCTGGATAGTTATTTTTTGTTAAAAACCCTGAGATTGTCAGCGCTCTTTAAAAACATGCGGTTTTACAAAGGACCTAAAGGCTGTGGAGGAATGGAGACTTTTCCCACAACAGCTGAACAACTGGGTGTGAAAAGTACCTAAGGTTGTTCTGCCTTTCACCAAAGTATTAGACATTTCCTAGTCTCGCTCTGTAGGACAAGCGGCAGTGTCCTACTGCATGATCTCATTCCTGAGTCCCTTCCTAATTCTTTAATGCATCAGTTTTTCTTTTCTGAAATTAAGGGTTTTTTTCTACAAGTTGAAAGATTAGCCTCGGTGTCAAACAGCCTGTGCCTTTCCTACATGGTTTTTCTTCCACAGCTGGCATTTGACATGCAGTTATTGGGGTTTTGTTGTTATTGTTTTTCTCCAAAAGTACTCTTCCTGCTTACTAAACATCAGAATTATAATGTTCAGGAGTAAACAGAGCATTTTTTTTCTTTCACATGAGGCAAAAGGATAGTTTGGCACGTGTTGTCTGTTAGATTGGCTTGGAAGAACTGAGTGACAAGCGATTCCATGTTTGCTTGCGCTGAAGTTGCCATATTTTCCAAAACACTCTGTGCAAATATTCTATGGAATGCATAGCACAATGTAATACTGTTCCCGGAAAAAAATGTTCAGATTTTTGACAGAATCACAGAGAATTTGATTTTTTTTTTTTTTAGGTTTTTTAGAGTGGAAATCAGTAATACAGTTAGAACTAAACAGTCCTGAGCTGATTTTTTCATCCATTTACTTACTTCAGCTGTTCAGCATTTTCGTATAATATCATATTGACACAGCAGGAAAGGAAATACATTTTCAAACCTCATAATTCAAAATCAATGAAAGAATCCTGCTTCTTTCCACAAGCTGAATTCATAAAGCTGTCTGTATGGAGTCTTTTCCAAGATATGAAACCCTACAATGTATTTTCAAATAATTTTGCGTCCCAGGAAGAGCAGTATCTGATCAAGGATCTTGGCAATCATTCCTCACAGAATAAGCTCCGTAGGACAAAGGCAATAGAAACATAAGACAACACTCACCTGCCTTAGCATTGCCTAACAACTCACTCCCTGTCCTAAACGGTAAGCTAAGACTTTCCGAAGATGTTATCTTACTTCAGATACATGTAGGTATTGATTTTTAAGGTAAGCCTCTACCCACTGACTAACACATGAAGAGGTTTTGTCTGAGCAACAGAACCATTAGTCACTTCCAAAATCCTGGCTTCCCCCATGGTTAGACAGCTGCACAAGAAGCGGGGATGCCATTTCCAGCAAAGCTAGTTGGCATCTTCTGATGCTGCAGCAAGAAGATTTATCTGGGATTTTAAGGCATCAGGAAAGAATCCAGGTTTAGGTTTACCACCATCATGTGGGATAAAACAAGAAACAAAGGGTGAGAATATGATCATAAAGAGTTACTGTGTTTCCTGTTTATCGGAAAAAATCTTCTGAAGACAAAAAAAAATAGCAGTCTTGGGACAGTTGGTTTTCGTTTATCATGAGGTTATACAAAGAAGCTTGGATTTTTTTTAATTTTTTTTTCTCTCCAAAGGATTGCATCTTTAGGAACTCTAGGAATGTGGAGTCTTGGAGTCTTACTTCCTTTCTTATAGAGAGTTAAATGATATGACCTTGTGTACAGGTCATATCATTCAAATTCTGAACATTAAGTGAAGTGGTCAGTTATTAATAAACATCTAACAGGCATTTTAGAATACCTCTTAGCAATGACAAAACCAACATCTGAAGCAGCCTTAGTAAATATAATTTTCTCAGCTTTCTTTCTCTCTTACTGCTTTGTTACTCGTCCTTCTATTAACCCTAATTTTTTCTGCCTGTGTAACGACAGTTTTCTGTCCTTATGGTAAAGAATATTAAAAGCCTTTGTTTAGCCCATTCTTCTTTATGAAAAGGTTTAAAGAATATTAGTGACAGGAAATAAAATGAAATCTGAGTTCAGGAAGAAGAACTCCAACATCTTTTGTTTTCTTAAAATAGCACTTAGCGTCTTTGCAAGTGTGATCATCCAAAACTTAGGCAGATTAATCTTTACTGGAATACAATTAGCTGGATGCATTTTCTGGTAGTTTTTATCTCATTCCTATTTTGTACTGCAAACCAACTCTTCAAATTATCTGATTACAATTTAATTTAATTTTCTGCATCCATCAGTTTACATGACAAAACAAATCCCACTCATTACAGAGCTTAACATTTAATCGATAGCATTAAATTGACAGCTAAAACTTTGACATAGGGTTTTAATGTGAATTTTACCACAGCTAATTCTAAATCCACTTAAACAATAGAGTCTGAAATTTCACCAAAATAAAAAAAAGCCTGCCAGACAGTATTGGAATCCTTTTCTTTTTTCCCACTGATTTCCCAATGATCATCAAACTTCTTTAAGCCCTTCCCTGGGTCTGTGCAATTTCGAACTAGTTTGTGCAGCAATTACTCTTCAGTCATTTGGGGATGATGTGACTGAGAGCAGCCCTGTGGGGAAGGACTTGGGGGTACTGGTGGATGAAAGGTTGGACATGAGATGACAGTGTGCACTCACAGCCCAGAAAGCCAACCATATCCTGGGCTGCATCAAAAGAAGCATGGCCAGCAGGTCGAGGGAGGTGATCCTGCCCCTCTACTCCC
>NW_010413190.1:26178-34893 GCF_000710305.1 Buceros rhinoceros silvestris | reverse complement strand
TATAAGGAAGAAATTTTTTACACTGAGAGTGGTGAAACACTGATACTGTTTGCTGAGAGAGGTGGTAGATGCCCCATCCCTGGAAACATTCCAGGTCAAGTTGGATGAGGCTCGGAGCAACCTAATCTAGCTGAAGATGTCCCTGCTCACTGGGAAAGGGGGTTGGACTAGAAGACCTTTGAAGGTCCCTTCAAACCCAAAACATTCTGTGCTTCTATGATTCTATGATCTCCATATGAAAACAATGACCACAGGAGATGCTAAGGCGATCACCATCAGAGCCACTGTCTCTTGCCCAGCACTGTGCAGTTTTCTAAACCACTGGAAGACTCTGGTGTAATTTAGTGGTATCTTACATACGGTTAATGTCACTGAATGCTCAGGGCAATGGGGAATCTGGCGGATGGTGTTGTTTCATTCAAAGCATCAAGAGGAATCTGGATTATTGGAAATATTTCAGATGCTTATAGAACATACTCCTGGTCTGTTTAGCAAATAAATTCTCAATACAAATGAAATTTTTAATGAAAATCAGATAATCTACATGAATACTCCAATGTCTTTAGGCCTCTAAATAATTACCATTCAAAAGGTACTTTATAGCTTTCACTTCTGTATTTGTCCTTTTATCATAGAAGAATGAAAAGAAAATGAAGTGGTATTCTTCAGGTTCATTCCCAAATAAACATCAAGATTTTTTCCCGACTTCCCTATAACTAGCACTATCTATCAATATTCTAATTCTTCTATGCTTCTAATGTTTTGTAAGCTCTTTTTTTTAAAATCAAGCTATATTATTACAATTACATTTTAGATATTCCATACAAAATACAGAAACAGTTTAAAGGTTTCAGCTATATGCAGTAACAATTTGATGAATAACAATAACAAATACATTTTTCTTTTTATAAATAAAATCCCATCTGTTTGAAAATATCAAATTTTTAATAAGTGTTTATGTAAGGAAACATTTCCAAAAATAATGCTCTTATTTCCCCTTTCCTCTCCTTCCTCTGACATGAATCAGTATTAGATATCAGACATATTTAGGTTAGAGGAACATGAACGGCAAGAAGTGACGGTGAAAGAAGAGGGTATTTATGCTTTACGTGTAATGCTGTCAAATCATCTGCTAGATGCACTTTTAATGACTTCTTTTTATTTTATTTCTGCTAAAAATATCTCAAAAGTCCTTGGTGAAGCCATAATTTAGCAAAATTCAATATCCAGTAAGAAACAAGAGGTTTAGAAGTCTTCAGCCATGTCCTAGAAAAGCCAAAAGAACATGAACCACCCACACTATTTCTGGGAAAAGACAATGTCATAATCCTTTTCCTGTCAGAATCAGCAGAGATTTTAAATCTTCTGCTGCAAATGTTAACCCCACAACTAGTAAATCCCTGTGGAGAACATTTGATGGTTTTCGTTGACTTTAAGAACAGCTCAAACATTATTTTTTCTCTGTAAGAAACCAGTACATTAAAAATAAAGTGGCGTGTTGAATATTATTTGAACTTACACAGTTTTGTGTGTAATGTTCAGCTGAAACATCTGAAAGCTGATGGAATAATCCTTTAACGGCAGATTGAAACAGAATAATGAGTAGAATGTGGTAAGGCAGAGGGCAAGGGGTCAACTCAGGACTCCATCTTCATTCAGATCTCTTGACCTCAATGCAAAGCTGGAAAACAGTCCGGAATACAGACCTTGAATTTCAATTACTGGTGCTATGTCAGGGCAGCAAAAGAATGCACTTATACTTGCATGGGATTTAGAACAAAATAAGGCAGTTGAGCCCTTTATGCATTTGATGGCATTTTTCTTTAATCGACATCAGCAATTTCCCACAAGTACATATGGAGGGATTTTTGCAGCATAATGAGAAAGTAAAAACATTTTAAAAATCTGCTATGGACTCTAATGGCTGAATTATTTTTACTTGTAAGTCAAGTTTGTAACTCAATTGTAGCTCAAGACTACAGTGTTTCTATATGCAATTACCCTTCCCATAAAGCAAAGACATCATTTATCACATGAGATGTGAACCTTACTCTAACCTTGGGTTTTGACAGCAATGTCTGAGTGATCTTCAAGACAGCTTTGCCCAGGTAAATATTAAGAAAATGATCAGAAGTCGAATTTCTGTTTCATTCATTATCTGAGTGATCTTCAAGACAGCTTTGCCCAGGCAAATATTAAGAGAATGATCAGAAGTCGAATTTCCGTTTCATTCATTTAATCTCCCAGAACAAATGCTCAAACCTCAAATATTTAATCTGTAGCTTGATTTATGTATTTACATTTTAACACCACAGCCATATACATGGATATATGCATTAACTTAGTCAGATTTCCTATAGTCCACACTGCAGGCGCACAGACTCCAAGGTAGAGCACTGCAGCCTGCGTTGCTCTGGCAAGCTTGCTGACAACAAACACAAAGCAAATGCAGTGGTATTTGTAGAAGTAGCCATATTCTTATCGCACAGATCTTGAGCTGCTAAAAACTGACTTCATGTAGAGGCAGCAGAGATGCATGTACACAACGGCACTTCAGGTTCCGACTGACAACACTACGTGAGATGCAGCGCAGTAAGGGAATGGCCATATCGCTATTAACTCTCGTCTCCATGATGAGGAGATCTGCCTCCAAGACAATAAACCTTCTTGGAAGGGGATATAACGCAGCTTGAACACAGACACAGAGCTGATGCTGTGTACACCAGGCTGTGGTAGCTGGGATCCTCTCTTTTAACCCATGTGTTTCATTTTGCCCTTACTCTATTCCTGCCAAATAGGAATCTGACTGCAGGGCTGTCCTGTTGTGACGGGGATGCTGGAGACTTACTGCAATATTCTGGCAGGCAATACATGGAAGATTCAGTCTTTTTCCTTCCCTTCTCACCTGGTGCCATCAGCAAGCCAAGTGCTTTGCACTTTTCTGCTGTACAGGCAAACAGCACAAGGGCTGGTTCATTAACTCCAAGAGACACAAATCAGCATGGTGGGGAAATGCCCTTCCAGAAGCTCTCCCATTTTCTACAACACTTGCTTTGACACCAATCGATCATTTTGCAGCTTAGCCTGCTAAGTTCTCTCCTTGCTAAACACAGTTTCATCCCATTTTCCATGGCTGCAGTCTTTCCTTCAAAAATCTACAACAGAAAAACCTGCAAAGAAAGTCTTGACAGTATTTGACAGTCATTTCCCTCATCTCCTCCCAACCTTTATGTTATTTTGTGGTAATACTCGGAATGTCAGTACAGACACTTTGTGTTTTCAAGTTTCCACATCATACCTGGCCCTGTGGCTGGTATTCACTATTCTGCAAAAGCTCTAGTTCCAAACACATGCCAGATCTTAGGCTCTGGGCTACTGAAGCCTAAACCTGTCATGAACATGACGTATATATAGCTACTAGAGGCAGCAGGTTCTGAATATGCAGTAACTCTAGAGCAGTAAGTTGCATAGGCTATGTGCTGTGAACATTATTTATAGTTCACTTGTGAGTCAATTGTTTGCCTCATTTGCTGGAGGTAAGTAGGGTTTTCAGCCTTTAAAAATAGATGCTAACAGTAGGCATAAATATTATCTTAGATCCATATATATGGGAGGACCTACTACGGAGCTACATCAAGCCATCCAAACAGAAGCCAACAGCTCCATCAGCCCGGAGCTGCTCAGGCCTCCTTCAAACGTAGAGCTGTGCATGAAGTTGTACCAATTTTCAAAGCTGTGCCGTTTCCTCACATAGCACCGAACGCAGGTAAGTCAGGCTGTGGGGGACCAGTTCGTGGTTACTTACCATTATGCACCACTCTCCAGCTGTTCATACTGACACCAGAGCCGAAATCAGGGAAACAAGAGCTTTTAAAACTCGGTGGAAGGGGAAAGCTCAGTTTTGTCTCCTCTATGTTTATGAAAAAATTGCAGTAGGTGCTCTTCTTCATTTATAGAGTAAAAATTTCTGTAGGCCACACAGATATTATTTTGTCGCAAGGATAAAAATGACAATCTGACAATTTTACCAAAGCTGGTAGACAAATTACAAAGTTGACAAAATTACAGAGAAAGGGATCCATAAAGAATAGTGCACAAATATATGTATATAAAATCCTTGAAAACTGAGTTGGTTTTAATATTCTATTAAGCACCTTAAATTGAATTTCTTGAAATATTTCCACAGATGTGTAACTTCAAGACCTCAGAGCAGTTACCAGGATTTCATTCACCGTAAGGACCTGCCAACCCTAAAACAAGTGGGGCACTGTCACTTCGTTCTTGTTTTTCAGCTCTGGCCAGGTAATGAACAAAGTTCCTTTCAAAGTTTGATTTAACAGATGGCTAAAAAAAAAAAAAATTAATAATGTATGAGGCATACATTACAAAAAGGCTATCGCAAAGGAATCCTAAGGGGTTCTAAATTAGGCCTGACCTCCAGAAATACTTGCTAGCAACCTAACTCATCTCAGTGTGCTTATCTGTTTCTGTGGGACATTTCACGTTAGAAAGACATTTTTTAAGGCTTACTTCTACATGAGGACACAATTTTGGATGATGATAGAAATGTCTGAACTGGTTCTTTTTGTCACACTAAGTTATCATCACAAAAGCACTTTAGGGAGAATAGATCCTAAATAACAGAGTCCAGGTCTGGGCTAAAATCAGCAGGCTCCTTATCAAAATCTCCAGACTGAGACTAATTAGGCATGAATGAGATCATGCCTGCTTCTTGCAGAACCAAAATCTGACCCAGATTATGACAAAACAATAGCAGTTGTAATTTTACCAGCGGGACATTAGATGGATTAAACGACTGAAAATATTCTCGTATTTCTGGATGTGGGGTTAGTACATACCTTCGTTTTTGCCTTCTAATTGTTGCAACAGAAACTGGGATGATGTGTTTAAGCAGGCACTCCCTCCCCAGCTCCCCTTCCTTCAGGAGCACACTGGAATGCTGTAAGTGTCAGTACAGATAACACCTTCACATGTATGCTGCTCGCTGACCTCAAACCGCGTGAATAAAAGGCCAGGAGAAACCATGGTGGAATAAGATGCAGTGCTTTAGTAAGAAATACATGTTTTATATTTTTTGGCATTGCGCCACTCTGCTCAGAATTAAGGGATGGATTATTGTGGATTTGTTTTCTTTCAGGAATTAGGGCTGGCCCTGGCTTAGCTTCAGTACTGCAGAGGTATTAACTGCAATGCATTTCTGTCTTACAGCTTCATCCCATTTAGCCATTGTGACTTTGGAGTGACTTCCAAAGCAATCCAATCAGAATGAGTTGGCAGATTAATGTTAACTTTCATGTCAGGACTGAAGGCAATGCAAAATGAAAACGCTAAAAGAAGAGGCATTGCACCAGCCATACTGTAGCTAAAAATATAACCAAACTGTCTCATGTGAGCTAATGAGCCTTTGTTTAATCCACAAATGGGTAAAGCATTAGTAAACCACCTTTCTGTATATTAATCACTCTCAAAATTTAAATAAAATTGACACCATAGCCTCTGGCCAGTACACTAGATCATATCCAAGGACTGCCCTTTATTCATCTAAAATTTTAGTTTATCACAATCTTTTCCATCTTCCTCAGCCTTGGCAGCCACTGAGTTTCTGATAATTTTCATACTGCAGTTTCTCAGCACCAGTACTGGCAAGATTAGAAGAAGATTCACTGTTTCATCTTTAGTTTGGGCAACAATTCAAACTATGCTCTCCTCCTTGCCACAAATCAGGATGGCGTACACTGATGCGCTGTAGGGATCAGAGGCCGAGGGGGAACTTTGGAACAGTGTAAGCTAACTGCCCCACATACATTTGAATATTTATTCTAACCCAAACATCAAAGATCAATGATCAGTGCAGCTCTTTGGTAGAACTGTATTACAGCGAAGAAGATCCTGTATTGTCATGTGCGACCCAAGCACCTAGTCTAAGACATTCCCCTCCATCTGATGACTTAATTTCCATCCCAGTCTAAAAGTACTTGTTCCTTCCCACCTAGTTACGAGTTAGTTATGGAGACAGATGCTTTTTGGTCTCATGACATTTGAATGCTGTATATGGTTAAGCCTGCTTTTGTATTTCCAGTTTAGCCATTTCTGGTCTCCAGGAATGCAAATGATGCAACAACACGTGGTGCTTGGGTTTTTGGTTGAACACCTTCTACGGAGTGTCGTTTAACACTGGTTTAAGTTATATACGGCAAACAGCAACCCTGAAACCTGTGTTTGTTTGTCTTAGTCTGTGGCTTTAGAGAGCCATTTCTCAAGTAGAACTTGTAAATCTTAGACCAAAACACACAGTTACACCTCAGTAATATAATTATACCTACAAAATACTTTCTATCTACATTACCATAGGCAGGATGTTCTTAACATCGGCACAATTTATTAACATTACAGAATCAATCAGCACCATCCCAATTTTTAGCTTCTCAGATCTGTAAGTGGTGGTGAGTGGTCATAATCCAATAAAACAAAGTTTGGTGTTCTTTCAACATCACAGGTATTTTCTTTGCACCAGGACACTTTTTCTACTTTATTATCACCCTTTTTCCTTGTTATAACACAATTAAAAAAAAAAAATCAGTCTTCCTCTCTTTCTCCTTAGTTTTAATAATCCCTTCCTTTAATATGTAAATACACTCCTCTCAGTACTGTATTTCTGCCAAGATTAAAATATCTTCTATTATTCACAATAGATCTGAAGTCTTGATGTGTAATTTTGTATGCCCACACATTTTGCTCCTTATATCTGCCAAGATTAAAATATCTTCTATTATTCACAATAGATCTGAAGTCTTGATGTGTAATTTTGTATGCCCACACATTTTGCTCCTTATAAGATGGGAAATGCAGGACAGAAAAAAAAAAACCAAAAAAAAAATAGCAGACACTGGGACTTTGGGCAAATTATTGCTCTGATAATTTCTGATGCTCAGATAAGATGACACAGATGCTTTTTAAAAAGTATCTGATACATTAAACAGTTAGTTAGTAAACAAGTTAATATTAACCTTTCCCTAGGATCTAACAGCTGACCTGTAATGACAGCAAAGACATAACAGAAAACAGAAAGAGAGACCTTCCCATACTTACCATATGTAATTATTCTAATGAAAACGTTCTAGGCTAATAATATTGTCAACAAAATGTCATCTGCAAGGTTACTGGCATTTTCTAGATGATCAAAACCTGAGAAAAATTAAATACAGGAGTGATGGAACTAAGACCAGCTAAATTTTAAGGAAAAAAAGACACCACATGCAGTTTGCAAAGCATTTGTAAAGCATTTGCCCCGCTTCCACTCTTGGCTACTTTGATTCTTTCCTTTTTGCAGAGTGGACCTGCTTACTCTGGAGGTGTGGGTTCACATGGGATGTCAAGGTGGTGGATAGCTCCTCCTGCAGCATTCCAGCTGATGCCAGCAGAACTCGGACAGGCACAGTGATGCAGTTCTTACGTAACACCCCAGGGTTAAAAGCTGGGTTTCCTCCCATTTCCAGCAGCACGCAGATTGCATTCCCTGTTCTGCAGTGTCACAGAGTACTAGACATCAACCTTGACACCGCTGAAGGACTGAATAACAGCTGCTTATTACTGAGGAACCTTGAACCTGCTTAATCTTTAGGTTACAGAAACTGGACAAAGCAACTGCATCTTTGGACCATCGCTGACATGTTTTTAGTTGCTCAGATTTCAGAATTATTGCTAGCACATGCCACTGTATTACTTGCATAATGGAAATCACTTATTGAAGATTTTTCTTCCCTCAATATAAAATGCAGAATAATGTATAGGACATTTCTCACAAGGTTAATATAATTTTGTAATGAGGATTAGCAAATTCCCTACAGAAATCCTTTGCTTGCCTTCAAGATTTTCAGTAGAGCATCACTGCTTATACTAGTCTCTTTTTCATCTTTTTGAATTTAACAGCATCTTGTTATCAAACTAAACTAGAAGAGGAACGAACCCTGGATTAAAACAGCACACACGTTCATAACTCACAATATATGATTTCTGTGAACATTATGTTCTGACCAGATCAAATAAAATCATCACCTGTTTAAAATGTTCCTGTTATTTGGCAGATCAGTTTATATTGTAAACAAAGGGCTTGTAGCATGTTGCTGAAATTTTGTAAGGAATATACGGAAAATAAAAGCCTCAGTTTAGCTATCAGTAGTAATGTATGTTACAGATTTTTTCCTATAGCTGTAAGCTCTCTGGGAAAATTAAAGAACTTGGCTAGATTAACTCTCACATGCTCACAAAATCTATTGTCGTCTGACTAGGGCAAAACAGAGTAATGTGTGGGTCCATTCTGAAGACCTCCGAGATAGCTCCAGGCTGATGTGGTCCTGCAGCACCGTGCACTGCTATGGCTGCTACAGAAGCTGTCAGCTAATATTTGGAAACAATACAGCTGTCATGCCACAGTTCTTCACCCAGCCTAATGGGCTGGACCTGTAAACCAGCCCAGTTACCCCAGTTACAGCATGATGCTTCAGTCAGCGACCTTACTCACCGCTCTGGAATAGAGCTGCAAATCTCTCCCATGACACAGTAAGGAAATATTTAAGTCTTCTTCAGGATGAAATCAACATGAAAAGGTCTGTTAAATCCTAGATGAACACAAACCCATCAAATTCTACAGCAAGAGCCTTAAACGATTTCTCATGGTATCTATTTATTATTTCC
>NW_010413190.1:19341-26118 GCF_000710305.1 Buceros rhinoceros silvestris | reverse complement strand
GCTGAAAAATGTTTTGTTTATTCTGTGTCACTGGGAACTGCAAAGCAATACGATAGCTTGAGTGCAGTTTGCGTATTTCAAAAGGTCGGTAGACTTATTTAAAAAAAAAAAATCAAACCCCAGTCTAAATTTCTGGTCTGAAACTAATCATATAAATTCTGAAAAATAATATAAGTAAGAAATTATAGATTTATTGAAACATTAAAGGTATAATGAAAAAAGTTTAGCTATTGTCTTTATTACAAGGACGTGTTAGAGTTTACATAAAATGAGACTCCAGCCTGCTTTAAATATTGCAAACCACTAAAACCAAAAGTTATTCTAAAAGAATGGTTTTCCTCTCCCTCCTCCCCCCCACCCCCAGATACTGTTCAATAAAATTGTCTTGTAATAATTACACTTGAAAATACGTTCATCATTTGCTGTTATGGACCAATGTTATGCAAATACCTCATTTGGCTTTCAGTTGTTTGTGCTCCACATCATCTTCTCCCACTTTAAATGCACAAATTAAGAATCTGCAACAAGAATTATTATTTTTTCCTGGATGATTTTATTTTTGCCCACGCAGCTACAGAAATAAAGCATGTACATTTTTCTCTCGTATTAATTTTAAAATAGAAAATATGCAGATTCTCTTAACACTCTAAGATTAATGAATAGAGTTTTCTTAATTTCTTTCTTTTATGTTTTCAGATGCCACTGAGTATAAAACTCTTCTAGAAAGTAAGGTTTTTAAATCTCTAGCAAGTTGAAATCTCAGATAAGGTTAATCCTTGATTTGATATTTTTACAGAGGTTATACAGTGGACTCCACTTTAACTGGATGCCAATTGTCCAGACTATCCCGACAAGCTGATTTTCCAGGCTAAATCCATTTTCTATATGGCCTGCTAAACCCAGCAGAATAATTTTTTAATTCACTATTTATGGTCAGTCCTAACAAACTCCCTTCATCCCCTAATAGTTCTCTCCATCCTCTTACAACTATAACATTTGAAGGGCTGCAGGTGTGAATGGGGTGTTGAAAGCAAGTGGAAGACAGAACTTGTCTGGAGGAGCTCACAGATGAGGCTACAGGCTTGCAAGCAGCTCCGTACCTGCCCAGCTTCTCTTTGACACAAGACCCAAAGAACAGTGATCTTGACCACACCTGATTCGGTATAATACAAAGCAGCAAGAATTTGGTATTGAATTCAAATGGAGAGAAACAAACCTTGTATATGCTGCAGCATAATCCATAATCCATAAATGGATTTATTGTGGTGAGACAGCAATATAAAAGTGGGAGTGGGCAGTTCTGAACCGAGAGCTCAGACACACAGCACATGAAGCTGTAAGAACTTAAATTTCCAAGTGGGATTAGCTTTAGCAATGCTGATTGGTAGAGACTTGCTCTCTAGTGAACTTGTCAGACCAGATTTAGGAATTCCTTGCACATGAAAAGCACCGGGGTCCTAAGAATAGGACCCATAGCAGGCACTACGAGAGTCAAGAGTCACCCAAGCCAGTCTGTAAGAAAGACCAATGAAGAAGAAGAACAGGCTGCTGAACAGCAATGTTACTAAGGTAGTCAGAAGGAAATTACTTTCTTTAGTATGAAGGAATTTTGCTTTAGATTATTAATCCAAGATTCTAACGGCCTTTTCTGAGAAAACAAGCAGAAATGAAGCTTCTCTTTTATACCACGTCCCAGTGAAAAGATTCAGTTTCTTATCTCCCTTTTGCACTTGATTCGGAAGAGGCATTTGATAGCAGACCTCCCACCTCAAAAAAAATGAACTAGAAGTAAATTATTCAGAGATACCATAACACCCCTTCCTCTGGCAATACAGTGTCTGAAATCTGCTTTGATTGCTGATGTATAAGGATGTCTATGAGATTAGTCCCAACGGACAATCCAACCAGCAGAACGCCTAATTTGAGGATCTGCTGTGCTCGCACTCGCAGTTGCTCGGCATCTTCAGGATATGCACAGGATATTGTTCTCCAGCACCAGAAATTTGGGCACCCAGAAGAATTTATTGGTGGGATATTTCAGTGCTGAGATAATTTCAGTGCCTTTCAGGTTAAGTGGCAGCTAAGCAGGGCTTTATGAGGGTCTCACAGCTGGATTTAGAGAACTGAAGTGGCGGTCTATATTTAGAGAGCTGAAGTGCTCTCTGAATTCCTTTGCGAAGCTATGTGGGAGAGGTAGGGAGCTAATCTTCTGTTGGGGGTGGATAACTGTTTCCAAAGACTTGGACCTAAGGAAAGCATGTGCCAATGCAACAACCGAGACACTGTGATTTCAGTACTTGCTTGTGTTCCTTGCTGGCTTAGGACTATGCTGAATTAATCGTGTGAAACAATTACGTTTCTTTAATAGAAAAACAGGGAAGTATTCACAAACGTTCCAAGGTCTCTGCTTAGCTGCTCTGAATTTCCTCCATACTTTGAGGTGCTTAGAACTAAGGTATTTGAACTTAGATACCTTAAGTAGGTGTTGTCTATGTAGCCTGAATTAGATCACAAATGGGAGAGGTGGTTATAGTCGGTTTAGTTTCTAGTTCCTATACATCAGTTTCTGCTTCACACTGTCTCCTTCTGTTCTTTTAAAGGCAAGTAGTAAACTAATACGTAATCTGCTGCCCATATATAGTTTCTTTTTGTGCTTTCTCTTATGTATTGCCTGCACAAGAGTCAGCACAAGAGTTATTTGCTAAAATCTGCATCGGAATTATCCTGCAAAGAAAGCAAGAATGACAAATAATGTTATCCAACAGCATCCCATTTTTTTCTGTGACCAAGTGCTTTGCGTTTGAGAACTTGTGTATTAAATTTTGATCCTGAGAATGTTCATCAATAAATTGCAAGATACTGAAGCTAGTAATTATACAAAATCATTCTAATAGAAATATTTCCAGAAATTTAGCTACAAAGTAGGAAAAAAAGTGAATATTACTAGACAAATAGTAATGTATTGCTAATAAATAGTAAAATATTTGTGATTAAGTGATAAATACAATACAGTAGCTACTTTTTCTGCAATATATACTGATTTGTAGAAACTTTTACTATTTATATTGTTGCAGTTTCATAATGACCTTAATAATGAAACTTCATAATTAATGGTACAATTTCACTGAATTTTCTATTAATCTCTTTTCTGATGCGGTGGTGCAGTTTCCATCAACTTTTTGAGCATTTTGGTTGGCAAGAGAAGGGACTTTTCTTCTTGTAAAAGGAAATGACAATCCTTTACGCAGCAGCCATGGATAGCTAATAGATGACTCTGTTGGTAGATGTATGCCGTGTAAAACTCGCCTCACTGCCCTGGTCAGACAAGGAGAGACATCTGTGGGTTGTTTGCATACGGACAGATCGCTCAGAGGAGGTGGAGGCTGCCATACTGTTTTCTCTTTTTTGTTCCCAGATGTAGTATAAATGTGTTTGCCTAACAACTTCTCATACGTTGGGGTGCGTAGACCTTGGCTTGACAGCAGGTGCCGTGAAGCTGCTCCATCACTCCCCTCTTCAGCAGTCTGGGGTGAGGCGGAAGAAAGTAAGATGGAAAAAAACCTAGTGGGTACAAGACAAAGGCAGTTTAATAAAACAAAAGCAAAGGCAGCATACAGAAACAAAGGTAATAAAAATATTTTCTACTTCCCATCAGCGGGTGATGTCTGGCTGCTTCATGGAAAGCAAGGCTTCAGAAAGTGTTGCAGTTGCTCTGGAAGACAAGCTCTGTAATAATGGACGTCCCTCTCTCCTCCTCCTTTCTCTTAGCTTTTATAGCTGATCAGACACATGGTATTGGATATCCCTTGGGGCAGCTTGGGTTGGCTGTCCTGGCTATGTCCTCTCCCAAGACCTTGCCTACCTCCAGCCTGCTGGTGAGGGAGGATATTGGAGAGACAGCCTTGATGCTGATTGGAGAGACAGCCTTGATGCTGTGCCACACTGCCCAGCTGTAGCCAACACTGGTGTGCAATCAACACCTTTCTAGCTACCAATGCAAAGTCCAGCGCTACGAGGGCTGCTATGGGGAAACTAACTTCATCTCAGCCAGACCCAATACATAGGCATGTGCTTATGGTATGTAACTGAAAAGCAGCTTTGCATAAAAGGACCTAGGGGTCCTGGTGGACACTCAGGCTGGTACAAGCTGAACATGAGCCCTTGCAACACACTCTTGCAACAAAGGAGGCACATGGGGCTGCATTAGGAGGGGTGCTGCCAGCATGTCAAGGGAGGTGACCCTTCCCCTCTACTCAGAACTGGTGAGGCCATGTCTGGAGTATTGTGTCCAGTGCTGAGCTTGTCAGTACAAGAGACACATGCACGTACTGGAGAGAGTCCAATGGAAGGCCACTAAGATGACTAAGGGAGCAGAGTGTCTCTTCTAATGAGGAGATACTGGGAGATCTGGGATTGTTCAGCCTAGAGAAGAGAAAACGCAGGGACATCATATCAATGTCTATAAATATCTAAAGGAGGGTGTAAAGAAGAGGGAGTCAGACTCTTTCCAGTGGGGCCCAGTGACAGGACAGTGGGCACAATCTGAAACACAGGAGTGTCTATTTGACCATCAGGAAGCACCAAGCACTGGTATAGGTTGCCCAGAGAAGTTGTGGAGTCTGCTGCCTTGAAGACATTCGAAATTTCATAGCACTCTTTATACAAAGACCAAAAATCCCCCATTTTTAAAAAAAAAATCAATGCTTTAAGTCTTGGGAACATGTGTAAATTAACAGTGGGATAATTTTTTTGCTCTAAATGCTAATTGTTTCCCCCCCCCTCCCCTTTTTATATATATATATCTTTCAGCAATGTATGTCCTCTAACTCCCTTGCAGAAAAAAGTACAGAAATATCAGAAAGGGTGTTTCTCCCCTTCACGCATGCTTGCAGTATTTAATGGTACTGCAGTAGTAATTTCCTCAATAGTGGTTCATTACCAGCAGTTAACAACCCCCTTCTGGCAATTGACTAATTACCTTGCCTTTGACTATGGTGAAAAGAAATGGCTATCAAGGGCATTATTTGCTCAATTAACCAAAAGCGATAGACACATGCTTAGTAATAATTGTAGAAGGGAGTCCCTCCAAAATGCACACATCTTACTCAACTTTTCACAGGAGCTGTGCAGTTTGAAATAACAAATTAAAGAAATTCAGAACAATTAACATGCAGGTGTTTTTTTTTTCCAAACAAATGTCAGGACAAAAACATACGTCTGTAAAATGCAAATCCCTGGGCTCAGCCAAGTTTCGTGGTATGCTCAGAGCTCAAACTGATGCAGCCACGAGCAGCTCGGGACAGGATAGTCTCTGGTATCCTGTAAGCTGGATGTAGCCCAGGGAATGGTTCTGCTTGGCCAGCTGCCTTTTCATCAGAAGAGCTGCCACAGCTTCCTCCATGTGGGCGGAGAGATGGATGGATGGGGATGTATACCTCCTGCAGAGGGCCCAGCAACACCTCCATATGGCCCGTGCAGAAAAGAAGACAAAGCCGGTACCTCCCCTCAGTAAAGAGATTGGGCTGCATCTCTGAGTCACAATCCCTTTAGGCTTCACCTACTTTAATTTGTGTAAGATCTGTAATAAAAAAGCATCAACGCACCAATGTACAAGCAGTTTCTGGCTAAAAGTTCTTCAGTGAAAGATGGCATATTATGAAATAATTGTGGAAATAAAAGGGATGGATATTATTCGCAAAATATCTGCCATAATTTAACATTTTTCATTTTCTTCAGAAAAAATTATAGTACTTACATCTCATAATGCTAAATCAGTTATCTGTTAGGAAGCAATAGTGACACAAACTTAATGGCAGTCCTTACCTTTCCCCGCGTGTCCTTAATGCTTCTCAGTTCTTTCTGTTGCATCGCCAGGACTCGACCTGACTCCACATTTTGTCATATTACCGAAATGCCACTGCCAGGTGGGGTGCTTCTCTTTCCCATTTCATTTCCCTACTGATAATAATTGGTTCACTTGTAAATGATTCACAACTCTCTGAAAACATCTGAACGTTATCACTGGCTTTTATTTCCTCCCTGTTAGTGGGAATGGGAAAAAGCGACAACTCCCACTTCCCTGACCCCTCCCACCTCTAACCATGAACTACTGCAATTTTCTGGCTAAGAGAAAATTTTTGAATCCTGGAGATGAGATAACTGCCAATACATGTCTTCCCTTTAGAAATAATAAAAACATAAATACGTTAGGAATTCAGAATTCTGGGACTTTGTATTGTGATAACAACTTCAAAGCATCTGAGAAAAAAAGCTGGATTTATTTCCTTTCTCAGAAAGTAACATTTGTGGCTGCTCCATGTAAAATGCTTTCTCCTCAGTCATCTCTTGCTAAACAGAGTTACACAACTTATCTTCCTTATCATTCATGTAAACAGACCAACCAAGCAGTCCCCTGCCTGCGGTTCCAAAATTCGTAGTGTTTCCTACTGTTTACCCTGACCTCTCTTCAGCCTGCACAAACAGGATTTGCTCTACCTTTTGCAGTGGGTAAGGCTCTTTGGAGATCTCCTTGTAGAAGGAAATGCAAGGTGGAAAATACATGAAGGTGTAGATATCTTACATTTAATTAATTTTAACGAGTGATCAAATATTAAAGGTTTGTGGAAAAATAATCTCTTGCAGAGAACCGCATATTCTAACGCACTTAAACATGATTATGCTGTTGCATGATTCCATTTTGGTCAATAAAATTAATATTTAATAATATTGAGTATGTGCAGCTGAGATTAATTTGTAAAAACGTATCATGAATAGCAT
>NW_010413190.1:3116-19224 GCF_000710305.1 Buceros rhinoceros silvestris | reverse complement strand
TACTAACCATAAAGACTGTTCAATATCCCTGTTATCTTATTCCTTTCTTTAGATGTTCTGACTTAACATGCAACTACCGGCAATGTCCCTAAGATAGCACAGACTCTTTAGAGGCTATTTGTCTCCTAGGAGCATAACCATAAACCTGTCACTGTAGTAATTAATTTTATGTTGATTCCAACCTAACAGGAAGTTTAGTAATTTTTGTAACAAACCTTCATTAATTGCTAACCTATTACACAGGTTAATGTTGACCCAAGGAGCTACTATAAATAACACAGTGAAGAATCAACTGACAATAAAAAAATAATCTGTACAATATTTCAGAATCAACAAATCCCATGCCTGAAAGGCCACTCCCGCTCTTTAGTTTAACTCTAGATGATTAAAAGCAGATGGAAATGAAGGCCCATATGTCTTAAAATCCTGTGGGCTCACCACCCTGTGGGGGTTTTTTTTCTCCTTTTTTCTTTGGCATCATCTATCATTTCTTGAAACCTTGGAGAATTAAAGTAAGTTTAAATGACAAAAGAAGTCTCGGTTCCATGCTCTTGTCAGTCAGGAAACGTGGCTAATGAATGACAATTTGGAAAATATAGTCTTCCATCCTGTTGCTAGAGTGGCTAAGACTTCTACAGGCCCTGTAAAGTATTATTGAGTTATCCAAAGGAGGGGACAATTAGCAATGACAATAATGAAAATCTGGGTTTAAGAATTAAATTACATTTGTGGATAAAACCCTAAAACATTTGTTTGTATTAAAATTAACCATCTAGATGCTGTCCCCCTGCTGTCTTAAAACCCTTTTCAAATGAACAGATGATAAAACAACGTACAGTGCTGTCCGTGGTATAACACGATTGAAGACTTCACAGCACAATTTCATATATTCTCCTGTGAAACTCTCGAACTACACGTGCAGTTATTAAACTTAGAAATTTCTACTGAAATACTGTTTGTGTGCAAACCCCAAAGTCCAAAATAATGAAATAACTGTCATATGACCATGAAAATATTTTAAAATAAATTATTTAACTAGATGAATATAGTTATAGAGTTAGCTGAGAGCAGAATAGAAGTTCATACAGTTTGTATAAAATAAACCCCACTCTGAGAATACAAACAGCTGCTTATTGACTGAATTGAACTCTTGCATGATTGTCAACAACAAAGCAAAAAATTCTCTGTCTGTGCTCTCTGTAATGCCGTGTTGTCAGGAAAGGCATTTTGCCTGTGCTCTCCCCACACTCTGAACGGAGGATCATGTCCCAGCTTAGCGTAAAGACAGATGCAGTAACACATCATGCCTAAAGTAATATGCCACTTACACAGCAGATGGAGCCCAGTAACTCAGACTGGTTTGGGAAACGACCACAAAAGAAGTGTTTTAGCATGAAAGGAGAGCGACACAGTGCAACAGAAGGTGTTTTTCTTCTTCCCAGTATATTCTCAGCAAGCTTACTCCTTAGTGAAGGGAAAAGCCCCTTGTGATAACTGTTTGTCTCGCCACAGTAGACACGTGCCTCTTCAGTACTATTGCTGCAACAACCCTTAGAAAGGGACCGTGGTGATGATTCATGTTTTAGGAAATGCTTTTTCCATTCTAAGGCAAACAATTCATCTGCTCGTTCATCTGCAGAGTGCTGAGTACCTTCCTTACAGGCTTCCCTGAAACACCGACGGAGATTTTCAAACCCATTTTGTTGGTGGCCTACCTTCTTTTCTGCTGCAGTCAAAGGTTTTCAGTAACAGCAAAGAACCGTAAATTCTAGTTATATTTTTGTCTTGCCATAGGCAGATGTCTTTCTGGCATCGTCATAAAATTCTTCTAAAAGAAGAAAAACATTCATAAAATGTTTCTAAAAGAATTACGTTTTTTACCAGTCATTCAACAAATACTCCAACAGAATAATCTGCATATCATTTTTATTTCTATATCTAAGTGCCGAAGCTATAACCGCAAACATAATAGAAAAAACCATTAATTATAATTAGTTTTAAAAAAACCAGCAGCATCAACTAGGATAATACCTTCTTTTTGAGTTTCTACGGAACTGGATTTGTAAGGCTGTTAGAAGGAATGGAGAAAGCGTCTGTGCCATTTTGTAGTACCCTTCAGAATGGCAACGTCCAGGCTGCACAGAAAATGGCTGATTTCCACTACAAACAAAATAGGCATTAGCATTGCACAACAGCTCCAGGGCTGGTTTCAGCTGCATCATGTCACATAGGGATGAATGTGAGAATTGCAAGGTGATCTGGGGTGAAAAGCACAGTATGTTTCCTAAACCAGAAACAGACCAAACCTATTGATGCATCCTGATAACACGTGGTATCAAAAGCATTTGGAAAATCGACATACCTCCTGAAAAGCCTTCATAAATCTTTGACGCCTTGGCACAAGAATATCTAGGTCTTCAGTAGAGGAGATTTTGTCTAGATTACACATTATTAAAGATGTATATTTTTCAGTCTAGATCTGCAGCACCCTTGGTGCTCGCCTCTGTGGGTAGGTGAAAGGTGTCCTTTGACACTTGGAGCTCAGTGTTTGTCAGTCCATGGCTCTGGCTTGAGGCTCTTGGATAGTCATGAGACAATCTGAGGGAGTAGCCAGAGGTTTCAAGTTAACAAAAAGTGACGGCGTTTATATCTAGGACCATGTTAACTAAGGTTAGTTCAGCTGGTTTAAGCACACTATTTATGCTTCAGTATGTTTTTAAAGTATTGCTCATAGAAAAATAGGTTAATGCCTCATTCTGTTGCTCAATTTGTTCCTTAAAGAGAAGCGTTTCTGAGAGGTCCTTCAGAGTTACCATTTGACACAATTTTTAACCTGTTTATCTTGTCTTAAAAGAGTTATTTTGTAGATGGGGGAGGAAAATAAATGTGAACACTGTACACTGTAATTTAACCACCAAAAGAAAAAATAGAGAGACACAAAACATTTGGCAAATTATTTGAACAATTACTTTTGCGAAACCATAGTCTGTGTAAGGAGGCTTACAGACAGAGAGCTAAAATTCGTTAAATATTTTTTTCAGCAAATTTAAGAAGTGAATATTAGATTGGGAGAAAGGCAAGGCCTCCATATTAATTTCAAGTGGCCTAGCAACAGAGTTTGCAGAAAAATGTCATATTCTTTTACTGTCAAGCTACTAGCAAAGCTCTGTCTTTTTAGAGACAGATAATATCAACTGCGTGACAGACTGGGAGATTGTCTGTGAAAGAGAACTCTGAGTGATAGCTGCTCCACACTGAATGGAAGGCTGGAAAGAAAGATCGAGGGGTGTTGTCTCAAGATCAGTGTGGCTGGATTACAGGTGCAAGTACCAAACTACCAATTCTGTGTGCCTCGTGCTTGGGATTCTTTTGATGAATATCTAGGAATTATTTACTGTGAATGTTTTTGCTTGTGGTTTTGCAGTGTGAATGTTTTGTATACGGCATCGCGTGCCGTGTTCCTCCTCAGTAGCTATCAGCTGTAAGTATTCGTTTCTGGAGCAGCTAATTCTGACAAGAATCACCAGATCTTCAGCTCCTGCATCAAAGACACTCACACAGACAGGAGAAAACCTAGGTGCAAGCTCTCAGACAAGGGTAGTAGGGTGCTATACCTTGTCATGCAATGAACAGGAGACTCAAGAACAACGTTTTCACCGTGCCGTTTACAGCTGAATGCGTAGAGTAGGATGTTCATCTTGTGCTAGTTTATCAGTGGGACCTTCTTAATTTTACCACACAGTTAACAAGGAAAATGTACCTACATAGTACATGGCAAGTTCTAAAAGAGATTGGAAGAAGCATGACTAAAAATCCTTGTGGAAATCCTAACTTTTGCTGAAAAAAGTACATGCCCTTCCAAGTGAAACGCAGCACACAGGGCTTTGAGTAGATGCTGCTTTACCTACCATTCTTCACCAATGAGCTGTAAATGATTGTCAATTTGATGACATAACTGGTAAAGTAAAAAGGGTTGGGAATTATAAAAGTCAGAACATTTCATTCATGAAGAAAAATCATGTACAATGAGTAGTAGTGTAGTACGGAGATTAATTGCTTGTTTATTGCCTTTGAAAGGTTACTTGTTCTGCATACATTGATTAAACAGTATAAAGAATAGCCCTAACAAAATCCATGAACTCACTTATACTGAAGGTAAACTATTTTATGGTAATCAATTTTCAATTAAACATGCTACATCAAGCCTGCAACAAGGGACATGTAATGAAACTCTCATTTGTAACGAGACATCAATATCTGATCAAGAGTTTCTAGAACATGTTATGCAAAACACTGATGGTTTGGAGCCCTATTAAATATGTATATAAATATACATACACACTACCTCAGAAATCTTATAGTACAGGTACCTAAAAGGAAGCGTTCAGAAGAAGTACAAATTATCAGCTGGAACCATGGAATGATGAAACATCACCTTCTTCAATGATACACACTATTATCAGAAAATGAGATTAAAAGGAATGTTCTTCAGAAGAACTGATATCCAGATTAGAGTGACAGCACAGAGAAAGGAGTGTATGCATGGGAAAGCCAGGTCTGAAATGCTGAACAACAGCCAGAAGAGAAGAGAAGCAAAGCAGATATTAAGCAGTAACGTACCTTACCATGGACCTATCTCTGCATCACCCGTGAAGTGTTACCAGATGTCCTGTGGAAATAAGCAATTTGTCTTGGAGAAAGAATTATGCTTCTCGTGAGACAGTCAGGACACTGGGGCTTGCAACATTAATTATGGAATACATTACACCTAGACAGAGCTTTCTGGAAAGGGGTAGTCTAAACCAATCTGAGGAACACCCATTTTGTCATAAGTATCTCGGGTAGGTAAAAGGTAGCAGCAATCTTCCACTGACTACAAAACAAGCTAGACAATAGCCTACTATATCCTGTTGAAGGTGGATCCAGTTGATTTCTCCCAGGTAACTTATCCTCAACACACAAATGACAACATTTATGGGACTCCTCAGACATAAAAATTATTAAATCTTTGTCCATTATTACCTTAAGGCCAATCTGAACGTAGCATAATTGCTGAGGCAGCAACAAGAACACCCAAAGGAAAATCACAACTGGAGGAATTCTCTTCAGATGGGTAAAAGGATCCCAGAAGAGAGAGCAATTCCTGTTGTGACTAGGTACAACAAACAAGGTTCATCATTCCCTTCTGTGCACTTTTAGAGGTTATCCAGCAGGTCCCAGTATGGAGAATCCTGATGAAATATATGCTATGCCTATGGCTGGGACAAAAGGGCCAGCCTAAGTATGTTAAAAAAAAAAATCCCATTTGCCAATCTGAAGGGTGAATTAATTCCTTAATGAAACAATGGGAAGGAAACGAGTAAATTGACAAATGTCCCAGAGAATGAGAACGACCTGGTGAAGCAGAGCAGTTTCAAAATTTAGCTGACTTTCTTATAAGTATCCTTCCTTGGTGAGAAGAGAAGGGTTTGCTTTCTGCAATCATTTCCTACTGAATATAACAAATGGGGAAAGAAAGGAGATCTGCATAGGGTGGGTCCCACACAGAACCTGTTGCCTGTTCTCTGCAGTCTGAGGGATGATGCTGGGAAGCTAGAGATATGTTTTGATCCCACATATGCTATTAGTTTATCCAAATGCAGCAAAGGAATCAAGCCTGTGTCTCTTAAATTAAGAGTTAGATTATATATGTTAACACTTTGTGGAAACATGGTAAAAAAATGTTGGGAAGAATCAGGCAGTCTCTGCGTCCGCTGTAGGTCAAGTTAACCATGATTAATTCAGCTTTCTGACTGCCAGACCCTTTTAAAAGGCAATCTTCTCAATATACTGAGAGAAAAAGGCATAAGTCTCCCAAGTCACCTGGAAAGGCTGCTTTATATCTGCTGTAGTTGCCAGGCAACCATCACAATCCTCCAGTTACTAAAAATTTTCTGACTGGAGTTGACCTTACTTTTATGCTATGGTTACCCCTACAGCCTTCCCCAAAATAAAAAAATTCTGTCAATCTGCCAGAAACAAAATTCTGTCATTACACTGAAATTTTGCAGCCCATTAGTCCATAACATGAACTACTGCCTTTAGGTGTCCCAAAGGGATGAGCTGCTAAAGCAACGGATTTATTTCAGTTAGAAGTGAGGTTTTTGTTTTCCAGCATATGTGCATTTCTTTCTTTCATCTTTTTTACATGAATATTCATCCCGATTCTCAGATGTAGACCTGAGGAGCTGGTCTGCACTCAGTCTTAGCCAAAATCTCAATCAGACTGTATAGGCATGCCGACTATTTTTAAGAATGCAGTATGTGGCCTTTGCAGCCTACAGCAACAAACCCTGTGTCAGTAATTGCCACGTGTCAGTGTCAGTATTCAGGTCAATATCAGCGCGGAAGTGACAGTCAAGAAATTCTATGTCAATTAAATCACATTAGCTTTTGATTTGTTTAGCATTTATTGCTTGTACTGCAAAAAAAAGGCATGAAAAACGTGCTGTTTTACAAAAGCAGGGGGATATCATTCCTATTTTGCAACCAGGAGAGAGAAAAAGGAGAGATGTTAAAGGTTCCTAAAGACAAAGTACTCAGCCCAAATTCCAGTGCTCCTTCATGCTCCTAATTCAATGACATCTGAAATTCTTAGAGGAACCACCCAGAAAGAAACTGAATGTTAACCAGGGAGCTACTGGGGTAATCTGTAGCTCACCTAACTTCCCCAGTTTATATGGACGCATCTGGTTCAAGCTACGTTCTCTCTATTGACCATGGAAAGAGCTCGCACGGAAGGTTCAACCCACTTTATTTATGTCTGTATTGACAAGAGTTAGTTAGATGCAATCCAAACAAGTAACCTAAAACAGATACATAACTTTTAGACAGATGAGGTTCAGTAAGTGAATTACTCAGTTATAGGTAATCAATGGAAAGTAGATAGATTTTTTTTTCCTAGCACTTTATAAAAGATATTTATTAGATTAATTGACTCACTGTTTCTTTCCAGCTAGATTTCATTTGTGGTCTGCAAGCTCAACATCTTAGTCTGGAAAGTGACACAACTGTGTTATAACAATATGCCTTGTATTTAACCCACCTAAAAGAAAACGTAGTGCAAGGTTTGCCAAGTAAAATTAGAATATAACAGTGCCAAGTATAGGAAAGTTGTAAGGACCTCCAACAAAGAACACAGTGATTCAGGATCCCTTTGGGCAAAATTCCCATTTACCTTCTGTATCACTCAAAAAGAAACATGCCTTAAAGGAGATACAATTTTCCTCTAATTTACAGCCTATTTTGGCTTTATTCAGTAAATATTTTATACTGAATGTAATGTAGGAGTTTCACAAATGCTTCGAGCAGTGAGCCCCAAAGAGATGCTGACTGCTCTTCGTATTTGTTTTCATCCCTATGCTGTTTTATTCCTTAATATCAGAATAACTGTTGTGGAGCTGCATAGCGAATGTACGGAGCAGCTACAGACTGCAACAACCGTTCGATTTTCTATGTCTTGTGCTGAATTAATTGCAAACCACATCATTTCCTCACCTCAGTTTTAGAGTTATAGTCTTATAAATGTGGCATAGGGCATAAGGGTGGGAAAGGAAAATAAGATGGGATGGAGAGGCACAGAAACAGGAATGAACATCTGGTCCACTCCCCTATTTGACTGTGCTGATTTATGCGGATTTAATGTTTGCGATAAGATCATCTGAGGCATCTAAAGAGCAGACCTGTAAAATGGTTCATATGGGCATCTTTAGTGCTGTTGGTTAAGTTTCCTTCAAGCTAACTCAATCTTAAATAGTTTTACAGTGATCTGGTAAGAGCAGTAAGAACTGTCAGTGAGTAAACAATCTCAAGCATATGTTTAAGATTAACAGGTTTAGAACAGACCTGCAGGATTTTAACACATCAAATCACATGTGTATTTTGTTTATATGGCACCTGCTGCTTTTAATATCTGAGTGCTTTTGATGAAGATATCAGCAGAGCAAGCCACGATGCATCTTTGCGAGACAGTCCGCTCAAAGATGAATGGTATCTGGAAGTAGGACAACAGCAGAATGTAAGCAGATATGCCAGAGGATATAATGTCAGTGGCTGGAAGCTATTTGGATAGCAAATGCTGCAAGTTTTATGAATGGCTGTCAGGAGCCAATCGTATAAAATAAACCTTACATAAGCCACATAGAAGCCTGGGAATAGACTCGTAAAATATTTTGTGCTCCCCCCTTTAGGATCATATGGTAGATCTAGGTCTAGATCTGAATCTAGATGGGATTGATCTGAGTGGAACAGTACAGAATCACCCTGAATTGATTTTTAACCTTAGAAGAGCAAACCTTTCAGAGATAAAAATAAATACATTTGTGAATATAAGGATGGAGAAGCCATCTTTACATGTCATTCCAGTAGGTAGCTATTCACATTTCTAAAAATGCAAACAAACCATGCAACATTATCTGTTTTCAACTTCCATCTTCGGGATCCTTTCACACTTTCTAAGGCTACTCTGAGAACTCATTTTGCACCATCTGCTAGATATCTGTTCAGATATTATGATCAAATAGTGTCTAAAAAAATAATTTTCTTGGAGTTGGTGTAAACAGGTATTTCCTAGAACTCTGTCCTACTAGGAATGTTTTTCTACTGTTTTTATTGTAGTTATGGTACAGGGCAGCTTTAGGCACTAGAAAAGCAGGTATGGCAGACAGCTGACATCAGCAAAATGCCTCCAGGATGGACGCTTGTGTCTCTGGCTGCTTACTTTGTCTCTGCAGGAAAAAATAGGAGACAAATTACTCAAATAGTGAAACTTTTCAAAGAACCCAGATCTCCATTTTCCATCCAAAACCTCTTCCCTAAACACGACACAAATCAGGCTAACAGCAAAAATTTCAATGACATAGATGCCAAAATATTTTCCTAAAAATATTAACACTAACAAAAGGCATTCCATCTAAGAATTATAAATCATTTTGCTAGCAATCACACTCAATTTACTGCCACACAGGAATTAAATAGTCACTCACCTAAAGTCCAAGTGCCATTCAGAAATGGATCTGCGAACGGAAACAAACCTTCTCTTTGAATGTTCGTCAGAGAATGCACCAAGTGTGTTCTGTGGTTCAGTGTATCTATTCAAAGAACATGCAAAGTTTTTAAAAGTTGAACTTTCATTTAAACATTAAAATCATGATTTGGTGCAAGTTTACACAAATGATGGCATCTAAAGCCTAAGATGCACCAGTGAAAAATGCACATAGATTTAAAATGAACTGTTTAACTATCATTTAAATGGCAAGGGTTTGGTTCCTCCCCACCCCCTCCTCTCTGCTATGTTCTTTGTATTAAGTTTAAAACATACAAAAACTTGGAACTACTTGATTACTTGAATCTTATTTCTATTTTCTTTATGGCTGAAGTTATTTGGTCAGGTGTGTTTGCATTGCCAGGCCCTTGGCATCAATAGACCAATAGGTCTGACACTAGTGAATGAATAAATACATACTTGCGGACATCTGCTGCCCTAATTTCATGTAGCTGAAGTTGTGGGTTTGCTCAACAGCTACTCGTGTGCACCGTTAGTGCCCTCTGCAGTATTATAATGTAGCTGTGATGTGTAGTATGATCATAACAGTAGAGAAGACCATCAGAGCTCTGAACGTTAAAGTGCCAAAGTGTGAGAAGAATATGCAATATAGTAGTATAGTAACAAAAAGTGTTTATTTGAATTTTCCATCAAATTAAAATCAGTAGTGTGATCCAATACGACTGCAGTTTGATTTCTGAGGAAGATCTTCACTCATGCAAGCTGCTGCACTGACATCAGCTATCAGCATAACTGTCAGTTAGAAGGATGACACTGCGTTGTGATGGTTGTAGGACACTGCTAGGAACGTGTGCACATGACTAAAATGATTCAGCACCCAGTAATGCCCTTTCAAGGCCCATTCAAACTATAAATGTTCTTGACTTTGTGACAGTGCTACTCTTACTCTCTGTTTTGTGCAGCCTGTCATCAACTCAGCTATTGATTTAATTTACTCCACCGGCTTTATCCTGCTTAACCACAGTAATCCCAGACTTGCTTACTCCCACATATCTTTCTTCCATTCCTAATAAAGTTTTGCTTAGTGCCTGTGCAGAATGTTTGTGCCACCGTGAGTTTTTCATCAAAATTCTAAAATTGCTACTCACACCTTTAAAATACCAGCAGTAGAGAAGCACCCAATGAGAGATACCATAAATTCTAAACTTATCCCCAGGGTATCAATTATTAGAGGCAGCAGATCTGCTCTTGCACCAACTCACGCTGCTCGGTTGCTGAGCTACTCATTGCTGGTGTCAGATTTGGCTTCCTGGATCTTCCTCTGTCATTTCCTCTCCAGGAACTTGCCCCAACCAAGGCCAGGAATGGAGGCACACATAGAACTATGTCTGTCCCATAGAACTAGAGTTCGTAGGTTTTCATGTTTTGAAGTTTTCTTCAAGCACCTATGGGAAATGTCTGGCAGATGCTTCTCATTGGTAATAAATGAGGAAAAATCTCTGACACAGAACTGTTTTGTTTGGATAATAAAGTTACAAGAAAAGTGAGGTTTTCAGATTAGAGAATGCTGTGCTGTATGTAAAAGATGATGCATGAGCGATGTTGGAAAGAAACGACTAGGAAGGTGTTCTGCATTGACGAAGTTCAAAATGAGGTATCCTGCTTATCAAGACTATTTGCATACTGTTACATAATTAGTGTTATTATGAGGTCCTGGACAATGTTTAATATTATTACAATTTTAGCTAAACCATGATATCAACACGCAGAAATACTTTTGCACCATTCCCTTTGTTTGAATGCAGAATTAATAGGTGGTAATCTGGGAAAGTGGTAATTTTACGGTGGTTTCAATTCCTGGGATCATATAGAAATAAACAAACGGAGATGATTTTTGTTTTATCTTATTGTGTGATAAAGATCAGGAATAAAACGCACATACAGGGAGGTATTTCGCAGATTATCCAGAATAATCTAGGAGTTGAATAGCTTTATACGAGAGTAACAAAATGCATACTTTTGTTGTTAGCTGGTGGAAAACACCTAAGACTGGATGTAAAACAGACAGCTCAGAGGGAGGAAGTAACAAGTGTGAAGATGGCAGCCTGAGATGTATTTACCTCACTCTTTAAATTTTCTCCTGAAGCTCAGTAAGATGCCATAAAGCAAGGGCTTCCAAGGGGCCAAAGGTTGCTCCGGCATTTTTAACACTTGAGATAAACAAGGCTGCATTAAGCCTCAGGAGAAAGCAAAAACTCTAGAACGGTATCAGGCTGATCAAAATAATGTATTTGTCCTAAAAAGAGCTGGCACATTGTTGCCAGCAGGATGAAAATTTGTGAAACATGCCTGGAGAGAAAAAAAATCACAGACATGACTGGCAATAAATGGAGGAGAGCGAGTTGGATGTTTTGTTTGGTAAGAGGTTTTGTTTGCGCAGACCTTTTTCAGTATGTCACACATGGCTGAATCCTGATGGCCCTAGCAGGCTTCAAATTTTAACCTTCACTCAAAGGTCACCTCCCATGGGACAGTATCCTGCAGCTACCAGCCAGATCGTGATGAGAATAGCTGGTAGCAAATCCAAATATTTGTAACATTTCAGTAGACCGACAGTTTAGAGTAGACTTTCAATTTCTGGATTCATAGCTTTTGAATTTAATAGCTATTTTAATCATTGTTCTAACACTTGGTCAAGTGAAAACCTGTTCATCTTAATATTCTGTCTCTCTTTAGGGTTGACTTTCTAAAAAGGCAGTGATTTGCAAAGAAAAATAAACCACTTTGTGACACCACAAGTCCTTGAGAAAACGGGGAACTCTGGTTTCTAGCCAAAGCAGCCTTGGCCACAGGGTGCTCCTCTTGGACTTTGGCCTAATACTAAGATGCTAAGTATTCAGTAATACTAAGTATTACTCAGGCTAGGGAGGAAATCAACTTTCTGTCCCTAAATGCAAAAAAACCCTCAGCGAATCTCCAGACCACCCTAAAATCACTTTTTAAAAGTTTGACTCCTAAAAATATTTTTGGTTTCCCAAAATTAAATTATGCTTGCTCCAGGGGCTCTCTCCTGCACACTGCTCATCAGGCTTGATTTACAGCTCCTGTTTCGTGCATGGAGTCTAAATAGTCACTGGCTATTATAAAAAAAATATAAATAGGTAAATAGGTTTTGATGCACAGCTGCACCTGAAGCTGCAGTGAGGAAAGGTCTGGCCAAAACCTAAAGCATTTCCCTGAAAACTTCTTCTGCTTATCTGAAGTTGGAACACTGATCAAGCCTAGGGGATCTCAAAGGATCGTGTTGCTGATTTTTGTTGAATGTGAATCAGCAGTGCGCTCTTGTGGCGATGGGGTAACTGTACCAGTCACAGAGACGGACCAAAGTCAACAGGCCCAGGAAAGCGGCTGGTCCCAGCTGCTTGTTTGGTACCCAAGAGGCCAGTTCTGGTGCACCCAGTCCAGGCTGAGACTTTGGAACAAAGATATACGGGCAAGGTGGAGAAAGACTTCTGGAGGGCCACCAAGAAGATAAGAGGCTGCAATGCACTCTCTGTCACGAGAAGCTGAAGGAACTGGGTTCCTTGAGCTTCACGGAAAAGGCTGAGGAGAGCAGCTGCAGGCTTCCTAAGTCAGCCTAAATGAGGGTTGTGGAGATTCTGCTGCTGAAAGCAAAGCTGGTTTTTAGGTTATTAGTAAAAGAACTGGTTCTTCCTTTCCGTGTTTCCCCAAACTTTGAAGTATAAAAAAACGCAAAGATTTTGTGTATATATAATAGAAGACTGTGGCCGCCTTATTCTTCAGACTTACTAAGGAGTGCTGCTGATGAACCAGCTGCAGACAGGCACCAAAAGGTGAAGGTCCTGTCTGACTGACTGACACTTGCCCACTCAGCTCACGTTCCTGATCAGATATGATGTAACGGGACAGATGCTTAAACTGAAGGACTGTTTTGGAAAGGAGAATTTTCAAAATGTTTGGACAAACTTATTTGCATCAGTAGGCACCTCAGGGTTTGGGGAGTACGACCAACGCCACCCTGCTATTAGTGATAGAGCAGCAGTTAAGGAAGAGGAATAACTCTAAGTTATATATGTATAATTTTGTGTTTGCTCATATAGTTTAAAGGCTCTGGCTCTCTAGTTTCTGTATGTAGGACCATTTCATTTTTGTCTGCTGTTACTAACACTCTCTGAATTATTGTTAATACAACTCTTCACAGCTGTCTGCTGACAATATTTTTTCTGCTCCAGCAAACATATCTTCTTTGTCTATACTTTCAAGCTCAAATTTATTGTCACCTGTATTTAATTAAAATGCCCAATCACATATTTATAAAGAAGAGAATGGAAACTCTGGGCTCCTGGTGTGACTTATATGTCTACAGCACTATAATTCAAAGGTGCAGAACTATAACGCAAAGGTGCAGCTTCCTTATATTTCACCTAGTTGAGGGCTATGACTACATTTATCTCCTGCAAATGTCCTTTCACTTCATTTTTTACTATCCTGTCTCATCGCTAAGGCACAATATCTAAATTTGCACCTAGCTACAACTGCTAAGAAAATATCAGCCCATTTTCCACAGAGAAACTCTACTGTTTCTGTTGGAGAGAAAGAGTTGACTGTCTTATCTTAAATTAGACAGTAAGGTTTTCCAGCCAAGAACTGCTTTGTGGTATCTGTATATCACTCAGTGAAAGAGAATTCCAATCCATGACTCCAGTACGCCTATCTCAATTAATACACAAACTATATGTAACTGCCTAAGGTGGGGGTTGATGAGGTATTGGGAGGAAAGGTATCTGCTTTAATCCTCAGCCAAAATAATTCAACAAAAGCATTTTTTATAGCAACATCATGTATTAGGTGGGGGTCTAGCTATAATGGTACTAGATGAATCACTTCCTTCATCACTATTCTATAGCACAGAGAAGGTCTTCCATTAAACGTTAGCCTTGACCAAGGCTGATGGAGAGCAGCAAGTGAACAGCCTGACTTCATGAAGTCTTTTAGAACACAGTAAATTTATACTACTTTGTTATCTTCTCTATCATATTTGTCATGAAAAAAAAATCACGTTCTTGTTGATTTTTGTCTCCAATAAATCTTGATCGAAAGCTGAACCTGCATGACTTTTAATGCCTCACATACTCTATGAATTATAGTGCTACATGTTATTACTTTGGCCTTTTCAATATTCAGCAATTTACCTGACTGATCACTTTTGCTTTCCTCGGTTTATAGCTTCACTGAATTCCCTGTTCATTATCCAAAATAAGCATAAAAATAGAATATGCATAGGAGAAAAATAACAAAACTTTCAAAATGAAAAGTGTACAACTTCTTAAATTCTCTCAATTCGATGCTGGATGTCATGTGTCAGAAGGTCTCACGGACACTAACAATAACCAATGAAATGTGAACTTCAAAAATGAACTAAACAGCTAGAAATTTATCTTCACTGCACGATTTAGAATATTTAGAATTAACCTCAATATACTTTGAATATTGTCACCATGTGCAAATCCCATCTCCATCTTAGATGATGACAATGAGCTGAGGGCTACCTTAAGAGCCGTGCACAAGTGTAACCCCTTTCTTAATCTGAGTTCAAACTGATGGATCTGAAAGGAACAAATATGACAAGTTAATACAACTCACTCCCCTGTAGTATAATTGCTGCATGATACGAGCACGTATTGTGTCATTCAATCGCTACAGCTCTCCTGTGCTTTCTCACAATTCCCTGTGAGACCAGGAAAAAACCCACCAGGCTTATTTTCTTAAAAGCACTGATTACATGACTCATAGAATAGTTCGGCTTATTCTGGTGCAAAACCCAAGAGGACATGACTCCCAGGAGACTTTCTGCCTTGTGCAGTTGAGTGCTGTGCAGAAGCCGGTGTTGGCCGATGTGGTCAGGAAAACTTGGTTGTAGACGATCCATACTAACTATGCAGTACCGAAATACATTAAGCAAATTTATAGACTTGTTCCTTTCTCAAAATATCTGGAGATATTAGAGAAATTAGCTCTGAGAAATTTGCAATGAGAAATGGAAAGCTGTTGTTCTCCTACACTAAAGTGAACTGGCATTGTTGAGACGATCTCTCTGAAGGGAACACTCTTACCCAATCGTACTCTTATGTAAAATTTGAGGTGGTAGACAGAAATGACAGGATGAAGAAGATGATAGAAAATAATATCTGAAAACATCCTTGCTATTTCATGAAGCAGCATTATGTTTGGTTTGTACCTTTGATTTTCTCCAGAATCTGAGGCATATAACAATACATGTGGCACCATCTAGTGGCCTCATAAAAATCTTTAGATCATCTCTAACTACATATAATCCCAGTGTTTTTCAGGATGTCAAATGAGTTACTTATATACAACATTCCTGATTAGTGGAACCTTGATTTTTTTAATCAAAACCAGCACAAAGGTATCAGCACAAAGCTATCAGAATAATGTATTAGAATCTTCTAAATAAAACTAGAAAATAAGAACCTATCGCAATTTTAAATTCTGGTACTCTTGGATATCTGAATAACAGTGTATATAACCAAGATGCAGTATTCTTCTTTGAAACGAAATCCCAAGTCCAAATAAATGGCAAAGCCAAAGAAGTCTACTCCTCAGACTCTCATCTGATGCTGAATACTTTGCTGCTACAGCGTTTACTGACACAATATGTTAGAGATGACATCCTACATGCTATTGGTTTCTGGATCCTAGCACTTCCTTTACTTCTCCTCAGATCTCCCACCTTTGGAAACTAGATTAATGATTTAGGGTAGGAAGGTGCAGTCTTCTTTAAAATGAAGTGGTCTTTTCAGATGTTCCCCAAACTGAGCCAATTCATGGATCTGTAGGTCTGTCCTCCGTCATTGAGCTGTTTGCATACTCATAAAAACCATGCAGTTATACTGCTTCATTTCCTATGTCAGCCTTACCTCAGTCTGACGTAGGAAGGAAGAAAGTGCATATTTATTTGATAGTTCTGTTTTACCATCTTCATACAGATATATATAACACAAGCTAGATTACTCTTTTCCCTAC
>NW_010413190.1:0-3044 GCF_000710305.1 Buceros rhinoceros silvestris | reverse complement strand
ACAAAACACTGCTCTTGTCCAGCGCAATTCACAACGATCTTCTGATGACTGAGAGAAGAGAGAGACCAACAGGGACTAGCCAGTGTGAAATGCCAAAAAGAGAAGTTCTCTGAAGAGAGCTTCTCCAATTCAATACTCACAGCCGTGGGCGCCCTTTGTAGATGTCATTGCCAAAGTCACTTATCCTTTCATCTTCACCAAAAATGGATGAAAAGGAAAGAAAAGAAAGAAGTCGTTCTTAGTTAAAATAGAACATTATTCATTGGCATGAAAGTATCGCTCGAAGCAGCTAGTACAATCTGGGCATTCCTCTCAACTACCAATGACACCAACTACACAGGCAGGGCGAGTAGGAGAAAGTCAACTTAGACAGACGCTGAGTAGCTCCTTAGTGAATGCAAAGTGCAATTGAATGATGGACTTTGAAAATTAGGCTCATGCAGACGTCTAATGCCACCACCTCTTAATGCCAAACAGCAGAAACTTCTCACACCAAGTAGAAACAGCGGTATTTACCAGCATGATTTGAATCAAATCCAAGGAGAATGACTTTTTGAGCAAAATATGGAGTAAGACTAGAAGAAGTTACTTTGTCACCACAGCTGTTATCCTGTAGTCACTGTCATTTACAAATACAATATTCATTGAATTCTCTGTGATATCAAGACTTAGTGGCAGGTAAATTTTTGCTTCTCCTGACACTTTTCCTTTCCAAAGCAATATTTTAGATTGTGCTTTCTGTGAACAAAGCACATTGGCACTAATAAAAACATTTACATTTATTGACTCATAAAGTAGTACACTGTCCCACCTACTGAAAACACAAAATAATGCTATTGTTGACAGAAGAGTTAGCTGTCTTTATACGGGGATAAACTAATTTACAAATGAAAGCTCCTACATTTACTATTCTATCTTGCATGTACCAGTGCGATACTTTTTAGGTCAACACTAATATTCTAACTGAATTTGTAGCTTATCTTCTAGTCATTCAGTTGACATCTTGTGGTCAGAATATCCCCTCTACCTGGAAATTGGGTTGCTTCTGCGTGTCCCTGGACTCTAAATATAAGACTGTTACTCTATGGTAAGTAGGAGCTCGGGCATCTGGAGACCGAGAACTTGTAATAGGAGACAGAGTAGGGTTAGCTGCCCTATGCACGAGCAGTGTCAGCTTCATGAACTGTCAATAGTGATCTAGAACAGAGCAGCAGAAAGTTAGACATTGGTTGCATATGGCTCGTATAAACTGGGAAAGAGGAGAAACTGACTTCTCATGGCTGACACCATGTTCAGGGAGGAGGGGACACCAGACAGCTCAGCCTCCTTGGAGAGGCTGCATCCTGCCTGTGTGTGTAGTTGTTCTTCTCTCTACTTTACCAAGGGGTAGAAGCTTACTTTCTGCAGAGAAAAGGTGCCTGCAGAGGGAGATGAACATCCCACTGGAAAGAGAGCTCTTTTTCCTTTGTTCTGATGTATGCCAAGCAAAGGGCTTAAGCTGACCCCTGACTTTGAAAGGGAAGGGAACATGAATACTTCATGCTTGTATCCTTAGCATCAGTCTCCCCTAGGAAGATGCAATTATCCAACAAGAGACAGGTCTCCTAGCTGTAGGCTGTGCTGCCTGTGTCCAGACATGAACTATTCCAGGTGAGATTCTAAGAGGAAAAACCAAATAATGTACTGTAGACAGTGTAGCTTCCTAGCAAAGAAGAAAAAGAGGAAGAAATGTCATAGATATTATGTTTTTAAGGTATGTCTAACCAAGCTTTGAGAATGGCCAAGGTATGTTAATCAGAGTCAGTTCTAACACTGTTTCTAGATTAAGAAAAAAAAGTGGGGGAACAGAAAATATTAAAAATCTGTATTTAACAGTTTGTGTTTTTATCAGTAAGAGACAGTATTTATAGCCTTGGTATACACAACACGTTTTCAGAAATCATCTTCTGTTCAATTAAGATTCAGAACTATGTTCAATCATTTTAATCTTCATGTGTAGGCTACCTAGGCAGCTGGCTTATATTCACAACAAACTATCTTCCCTCCTGAAAACTCGAGCATACAGGTTCAAAATTGTTCGCCACAAACTGGGACGTTTAGAAAGGGACATACTTCCCTCTCTTATCAGTTTTATAGGTATTAGTAGTAGCAGTAGTTACCTCTAAGTACACCATACTTTTTCCTTTTGTGATGTAGTATTCCAAATTCTTCATTACTCACCAGAAATACCAGGACAGCAGGTATCATGAAAATCCAACCACTAAGAAGTAGCTAAACAGGTTTATCATAAAAAGAGCAGGTAACAGAAATTATTTTGCAGCTCACATCAAATGTGTTAATCGATAAATGGCAAAAAGTACTATGAATAAGTTAACTGATGCCTTGAGATAACGTTTCTGAGAAAGAATCACAAAGACTTACAAAACATTTCTCATTTCAAAATTCATTTTTATCTAAAAGTGGGAGAGCCTTTCACCAACTAATAGGGAAGAAAAACAAGTTTCTTTGCAGCAGACATATATTCCTGTATCTTCACCTCCACTATCTGACAACTGGTCATTTAAATTTGTAAGGCTGTGGCAGAAGCTAAGATATAAAGATACAGATATATAAGATACAAATGGCACTACAAAAGTTGTCACAAAACTGCAAAAGAAAATCTTATTAATGGCACTAACAACAAGAAGTAAGTGCTTTCTCAAGACAAGGTTTGCTGCCTTCTAGGAGCTTAGGTCCAAGGTGTTGCCAAGAGGGTGTGACAACTCTTTCACACAGGCATGAACGATAGCGCAAGCTGGAACCCTGGCAGAACTGAGGAAGCCTAAAAGCCCTGGGGGTGCAAGTGGAAAGTATAAGTACCCAAAATATCTTTTCTTCCTTTTTATCAGTTGGAGGAAAGCGCATAGGCAGAAATGGGTATATAATGCAAATCAGCTTCTGGCTTCTTGGCTGGTGTCATCCTGAGGGTTTGGGCTTTTATGACAACAGGTGTCAAGGGTTAGGGCTGGGCAGGTGACAGCTGCTCTCTATTAACCCCTCTCCCT
>NW_010413189.1:4381-4627 GCF_000710305.1 Buceros rhinoceros silvestris | reverse complement strand
CAACGGCCGGTGTCCAAGGAGGACTCTGTCCGTGCTGCCTTCATCCCCAACCCATCCATCCCTGACTCCAGTTCCGGGATCCAGCTCCTGCATCCGGTTCCCATCTGCGGCCAAGCCCGCTCCGGGCCTTCCCCTGCGGCGCCAGTGGTGACAGGGACCATCAGTGGTGCCATCGGGGGGGTTGGGGCGGCTGTTGGGGGTCATGTTTGTCTTGAGTTTATTCTATTGTGCGTGTACCCATTTAAG
>NW_010413189.1:0-4287 GCF_000710305.1 Buceros rhinoceros silvestris | reverse complement strand
ATGTTTGTATTGAGTTCATTCTATCGTCATTGTCCCCATTACAGCAGGTTCCGTTTCCTTCTCCATCCCATAATTCTCCCTCCTTCCCTTTCTCTTCCCCTTTGGGAAGGAATTGGGGATCTGCCATTGGTCCAGTGACCGGCCCAGCCCCAACCCATGGCCATGGGGACCCTCTGCTTACCACCGGCCTCCTGACAGAGCTGCAGAAGAACCAGGATGAGCATCACTGCTTGCCTGGGGGTGCTGGGAGCCATCGCTCGGGAGCAGCGGAAGTTCGGATGCTCCAGACAACCACGGAAGAACCAGGCCGAGACCTCAGGGGACGTTCCTAAATGAAAAGCAAAGGTGGAAGCAGGAAGTCCCAGTGTTGGTTTGGGAGAAAACCCACCAAGGCGACTCCATCTGAGTTGTTACACCACCAGAGACCAGCAGGAAACCATGTTTTTACTGAACGACTCGCTGTGTGGAGCAGCGCTGCCCTCCAGCCAATGAGCTACTTGAGCCGCCCCAGACATGAACCCCTTCAGTGAGGTTAATTATTTGCTCGTTAACAGATCTAGGGTACGGGATGTTCGTTTGGGGGTGGGTGTATCACACCCAGCTTCCCAGGGTTTGTTAGTCACCAAACTGCTGGGGTTGGAGAAGACCTTGAAGACCATCGAGTTGCCCCGTTCCCCAGCACCACCAGGTCCCCACTGACCCCTGTCCCTCAGCACCACCTCGACCCAGCTGGGAAACCCCTCCAGGGATGGGGACTCCACCCTGGGCAGCCTGTTGATAATGATGATAAAATAATAATAGTAATTACTATTATTAATAACAACAGTAATAACAGTAATGAAAAGGAACATTGACCGATGCCCCAGCAGCTCCCCACCCCTCTTCTACACCCCGTGGGACCTTCCCTGGTTAGGGAGCATCCGTTTGGCTGGTTCAGGTCAGCTCTCCTGGCCTGTGGAGACCTGGAGGGGGGTTCACTGGACCTCTGATGATTGGTCCTTTTTTTTCTGGCCAATGGCTGTAAAGAAAGAAATTATCCCCCACCATTGTGCATGTCTGAGACTCGGGGAGATGAATTCTCCATCCCTGGTGTCAGGAAACAACTTGTGGTTGAGCTTCTCTCCAGAGTTCCAGGAAGTCCCCACCCAGCTCTGTCCACACCCAGGTCCGATTCGCTGATGGTGACGAGCAGACGACGTCTCCAAAAGCTCCTCAGGGACCTGCTCTCTGCACCAGCTCTGCTGCCGCCGCAGCTTGGAGGAGACAGAAGGGCTCTCGGCTGGGCTGGGGTTTCTCTCCATGCTCCATGGTTTCCAGCTATGTTGATTCTCAAGGATCTTCAGGATCTTCAGCCAGGAAAATCACCTCAGGAGCTTGGAGCAGGTTCTGAGGTGGGTCTGGCTGTTTCTGGAGGTTGACACTGATCCCTGAACGCTGTGGAGGAGCGTTGTCCCCTCTTCCTCCTCCATTACAGTGCCCAGTTTCCCTCTCCCCAAAAGAAATAAATCATCCTCCGGGCTATTTTATTTTTTCAGCGGTTGATATTATTGGTGAAACCACCAATGATCAACCCCGGAGCCAATCAGCTCCGGCCAGTGGGTTAAACAGGCACGAAGCTGCCAGTGTTACCATGCAGCCAATGACTTTTGCATGTTTAAAGACAAATACTAATACAAAACACACCCTCAACTGGAGGAAAAACCCCTCATGTTCTCCCTTTTTGGCCGGTGGCGAGAAGACAACGTACCTTCCTACGAACCCAAACCCCTTCCAAGAGCAGAATAAAGGAGATTCTCCCTCCTTCTGCGTCAGATCAGGCGAAACCATGACGAAACGACGGTGCTGGCGGCAGAGCCCCATGCGGCTCTTGCTCCGAGAAAAGGATCATTCGAATTTCTGAGCTGGAAGGTGGCATCTTACCTGGAGAGCAGGAGGGAAACCGCCATCAGGAGCCTTCCCCGGCCGCTGGAGGACTGGACTCTCGCACCGAGCAGCAGATTGACATTATTATCATTTGCATATTTCGCTTTTGGAGTCACTGATTAACTTGGATAAACAGATACCGTCCCAATAAACCAATACCTCTGTTGACCCAACCGCCACCCAGCTCTGCGCCAGCCCACGATTACACCCTCTCACCCGACGGGCTTCCCCGGCACCTCAAGACGCAGGTTCTTTGCTGCTGGAACCATTTACGGCTTCAACCGGAGCGAACGCCCTGGTACTTCGCTTCGACTCGGCTGGCTGGAGGGAGAACCGAACCTCATTGGCCCTGTCTGCGTCTTGACTTGCTGCCAAAGGGGCATCATCTCCCCTCACCCCCAGCTTTGTGGCAATGCTCAAAGCAGAAGGAACTTCTCATTGGGCTTTGACATGGAGGACAGAGGACGCTGATGAAGGAGGACTCAGCTATGAGCCAGCTGTCGCCTGGCTCCGCCTCAGTCGCTCGCGTAATTAACTTTTATTACTTATTTTTATGACTCCTGCAGCTGCAGAATAAAGACTGGAGCACGATCCACCCCAGCGGGCTGAACCCCTGCCCTCGGGCTGAGCACGAGGAGGAAGCGAGTGGCGGGAGGAGAGGAGAGGGGCAAAGCAGGAGGAAGGAAGAAGGGGTGGGACCGGGAAGGTTGGAGTTCACCTGAAGGTCAAACTGGTGAAGGAGCAGTTGGCAGCAAAAGGAAGAGGGGATCAAAGGGGGTGGGATGTTTTCAGCCCCTAGAAGGACCTTCTCCCTTGGATCGCTTTGCTCCACAGGCTCATCAATGGCGTCGGGAAGCTCCAGGCAGGAGACGGGATTTCCCTTTCTGGGAGCTGAGCAACTCTTCTCCAGCAGGTCACGTTTGTCCCTGGGCCATGAGGTCTCTGACCTCCTGGAGGTGACAGGCAGAGGGCTCCGTCCCTTCCAACGTCCAACCAGCGATGGCCCAGGAGTCTGCAGGGACGTTTTAGACAAGGTTTCTTTCGGTCTGAGTTGAGGTTCCTGATTCACGAGAGCTTCCAAAGCGTCCAGCGTGGCTATGGGCAGGTCTAGATGCATCTCTAGAGCTTCTGGGCAGCGTGTGGGCTCCTCCCTTTCTTCCCGGAACCTTCCAGGGTTTATTTGTTTGGTTTTTTTATGCCACATGACTCACTCGGACACAGTTCCCTTGCTTCAGGTGGAATATCAGTGGGTCGAACCTACTCGACTTGCTTTTCAACCTCAGCTTGAAATTGGGCTGTTTGTGGTCACAACTTCTCGGAACCACAAGATCGTTTTGGTTGGATCTTGTCATATTTGGGGGTTGAGCTGGAGATCAGGAGGTTCCAGGGAGACCTTCTGGCTCTGACAACTCCCTGACAGGAGGGTGCAGCGAGGGGGAGTTGGTCTCTTCTCCCAGGACCAGAGGAACTGGCTTGCAGGTGCCCCAGGGGGGGGACGTTCTGGCGCTGACAACTCCCTGACAGGAGGGTGGAGCGAGGGGGGGTCGGTCTCTGCTGCCCAGGAACAAGCGACAGGAGGAGAGGAACTGGCCTCAGGTTGTTGCAGGGGAGGTTGAGGTTGTCCCTGAGGAGCCATTTCTGCCCCATTGGGGTTGTCGCGGCCTGTCCCCGGCTGCCCAGGGCAGTGGTGGAGTCCCCGTCTCCGGAGGGGTTTCCCAGCTAGGTCGGGGTGGTGCTGGGGGACAGGGGTCAGTGTGGACCTGGCGGTGCTGGTGGCACTGGTGGGTTTGGAGGACCTCAAAGGTCTTCTCCAACCAGGCATTTCTGTGGTTCTCTGACTCCACAAGATGCCCTCAGCGATTCTGGAGCCACCACATCGTATCTAAGACATCTTCCCCAGGTTACACACGCGGCTTCTCCTCATCATTCCTCAACTCCTGAGCCGGTGGCCACCGGAACGTGTCGGCCATGAGCGGGCGGGCAGTGACAGTGGCCTGGCCACCACGACGGGGCTGGAAGGTTTTCCTCTAGGTCATCTTCTGGCTGAGACATCACTCAACATCTCAACATTTCCCTGTGGACGTGCCAACCATGGCATGGCTCCCGCTTGCTGGGACAATGTCCTCCGGGGTCTCCCGGCCTCCTCCAGGATGTGGGACCATCAGTGATCCAAGCAGGACTTTGGCTGCTGAAGGAGCCCACGAGCTCACTGGGAGACGAACCCCAGAGCCACCTCCTGGCCAAGAGCCACCAAAGTCCCTCCCCAAAGCCTCTCAGTGGGGATGGTCCCCTTGTAGAGGTCTGATTACCCAGGATGCCGTGGGCTCGGGTCTCCAGGGAGGTGCCACCTTGCTCTACACCTCT
>NW_010413188.1:73794-77845 GCF_000710305.1 Buceros rhinoceros silvestris | reverse complement strand
TTTTAAATTCTGCCGACATCACACCTCTCGCTGAAACCCCCCCGCCGGTCATGGCAGTGACCTGCTTCAGCCGGGCTGACACTTTGTCGCTTCTTGGTTTGCAGAGGGGCGTTCTCCGTCGTGAGGAGGTGTATGAAAATCACCACAGGACAGGAGTATGCTGCCAAAATCATCAACACCAAAAAGCTTTCGGCTAGGGGTGCGTATATTTTAACCTAGTGTTTATGATGCCGCCTCCGTGGTGGTTGCATTCTTGTGGTAAGCGTTAAAAAAAAGGTTAAAATAGCTAAATGAATCTAAATTACTTAATGTATTTCTTAATACATTTTTTATTCCTTTGGGGTTTTCTTCAGTGCTGAACATTTCACGAGTTGACTGCGTGGGGGTCTGAGGTTGCTGTAAAGCATTTAAAGAAAAGGCATACAAACACTGAAACGATTTAACATAATGCAGCCTCTTCGTTTTTGTATCTCAGTAACTCTGAATGTCAGCTTTCGAGCATTTTGCAAGCTGGTTTTTTGGGGAACGTTCAGAAACAGTAAGTTTCCAGTATAGGTTTTATTTTAAATATTATACCTTTACTGACTTGTGTGCTTCCATCGCATCTAAACGTGAACAGCGAGGCCTGTCTCTTTATGGATACATGAGAACAAGTGTACTTTGACCTCATACTAAACTGTGTTTCAAGAAGAAAATTAGGTTAAGGAAGAAAATTATCGTTCTAGAACTAACTATTTGTGGAGCAAGTCATTCTGTGAGGTGATGAAGGGTCTCCCTGGTGTAACACCTGCTGTACAGCCAGTTGGTTCTGCCCGTGTGAAACTGCCGTGGTCAGTTTCCGAGGTGTTTCCCGTGTCAGAGGATGTGCCTTTGATACATTTTAGGTAAATATAAACATCCCGGGAGTTCCTGCTGGCAAAAGCAAGCCTCGCTGGTGACCTGTCAGGTGCTCGTTAAGTTCAAGCCGGTGTGCTTGTGCCAGGGCCTCGGGGTGACGGATTGTTCGCCCTTACCGTTACCTGGGTTCTGATAGGAGTTTGTGGCCTGGTAACGTGAATAAGCAAACAGCGTCAGGGCCGTTTGTGGCCCGGTTTGCTTTTGATGCAAAGGAATCGCTGCAGCTAATCAGCAATTTGAATTAATTCATTAAATGTAAAATGTTACACATGATATGATGGCATGTTGTGGTAACATGCTGCTCTCTGATAAAGGTCTTTCAACATTTTGTCAATGCTCTTCAGCTGACGAAAGTTGTGTGGAAATTTACTTCTTATCTTTTGCTGAATTTTTGCCTTCATTCTCTCACTTGGAGGTTTGTTTTCCTTTATTTTTCCAAAGGTACTTAAAATGATAGTACTCCTTTGTAGAGTTCTGGATTTACAGGGAGAGAGGTTAAGAAAACGGTAATACTTAAAGTATTTCCACAAGATTGCTTGGAACAGATCCTCCTTTTTCTTAGCACAACAGTGGGATCTGTTCAATTTTGATGCTTAAAATAAACCGCGCCGTGCAGTGTGATTTCTTAGATCTCAGGACCTTTTGGCGTAAGAAGCTGTGGCAAGATCAGCCCCAGGTTAGTTAATGTACCGTGAGTTTTGTGTATGATGGGATCAGTGTTGAGGTGCTGGGCTAAATTAATAGAAACTTGGCCTGCCTTAGAAGTCATCGTTTGGAACGTGCTGTATTTCAGGGTTTAATTTTTGTGCCACTTTGGCTGTTCATGCAGGACCAAGTAGGTCCTTGCTGTGGTCTGTTAATGAGCTGAAGCATTAGGGGGAGAATTTGGGTCATAAGATGGAATGGGGCAAAACTTACACCAAGATTTTGCTACAAGTGTGGCATGTAAGCCCATGAAGGAAGAGGTTACACTTCAGAGCAGGACTGCGGAATAGCTTTTCCTAGCGGAACACGTGTGATGCCACGTCCGTGGAGGCAGGGAACGCATTTCCACCCCTGTTTTCAGAGATCCCAGAAATATTTGAGCTTTATTGTTCACTCGGTGTTTGTGGTGGTTGTTTTGGCTTTTAGCTTTTTGAGATCTACTAAACAGCTTCTGAAGAGCAAGCCTCTTGGAGAAGTGTTCAGGTTCTCATCAGGCAGTTCTTTAATCGCAGAAGGGTGCGCTTGAATTGCACTTGTCGTGCAAAATAAACATTAAAAAGCCTCCAACTGCGCGGCTTTCTCTTGGCTGATCATAGGTGTACAGCTGAGTGCCTAAGATACTGCTTTTCGGATTGGAATCAGACAGAGGTTTCACTCTGTTCGCATCTGAAGGGCTTTACGATGAGGTAGCAGTTCACTTCTGTGTTTCATACTTCCTACGTGAAATAGAAATTCTAATGTAAACCCAAAGGACTGTTCAGCGGGTCAGCGTTGGCTCTGAGCAGAGTTGGAGAGTCTCGGTGTGGAAATGCGCATCCATCCCTTGAGCGGTGTCTGGCGCTCTGGAAGCCTGTGAAGCGCAGTGTGGAGTTTGGGCCTTCTTGCTTGCAGGATTCAAGGGGAACAGTTTCAGTGTATGATATGGAGGAGTCAAGGCGCTCCAGACTAAGTAAAACCTCCTTACGGTAGCTTCAAAATTAGACGTTATTTAACTGGCTTCAGCCCAGTTGTAGAAACACTCCCCTCCCTGGGGCTCCTTCAGCTCAGCCTTGAGGTTCATCTGAATCCTTTTGTGGTCCTGTACCGAGGAACTGGTCTGGTCACAGGCTCGTGCTGGGGAAGGTGTGTTCCACCTGTCTCCTTGCACAGTGACAGGGATGTTTCAGACGAACGATGTGTGTGCTGAGGCGTGGGCTGCGGTTTTAATTTGAAGGGGAAAGGAAGCTGTGCCCTCTGCTCTAGCAGAAGTAGCCTTTGTGCTTTTAAAGTGAGCGTCAGTTATTTGTATCTGCTGTGCTCTTGTTTATGAACTGAAGTCCAAAATATAGAACCACTTAGAAATCATACTTTTAAATATTTGACTTTATGTGGCAGCTCCCAATTCCATTTTTTTCTGCTTTTACTGATAGAAATAATAAATATTTGCAATTTAAATATCTTTATTTCAGTATAGCAAAAATGCTTTTGCTTATTAGAATAACATATTCTTAGAATACTCTTAAGGTACACTTTAAAGTTCTGAGCTTCGACTCAGTATTTACTGAGTCAGTTTAAGTTTTAAATTGATGTTAGAGTATCAGCAGCTAGTTTTGTATCAGTATGCTCTAGACAAACCTGCACGGTTTGATTATGCTGCTGAATTTTAAAAAGGGGGAAAAAAGATGTGTAGCATGCTTCTCTAAAATTAAGTGTTCCAGCGAGCAAGCACAGAAAACTGAGAGGGAAGTGAAGAATGTGTGCCTGCTGGTTCTGGGTCCCGTAGTGTTTCAGCTGGTGAGGTGGTGGCATTTTTCAAGGGTGCTGTTTTGGGCTTCTCTGTGGTGTTTTTGCTGTGTTGAAAGCAGTGTAGGTAAAAGTGAACTTCGGTGAGGTGACTTTACCTTTCCCTGTCTGCTCCAAATACCAAATAATTAACGAATCCTCTTTTTGTCATTAGCTGTACATCTCCTCTCTTTTGAGAGTATTCTGGCTTTGATCCAAACCAATCCCATTTTCCTAACAGGCTTCGGCCTCCTTTTCTGACTTAAAAAAAAAAGAAAAGAATTAGACAAGTGTTTGCTTCTCTGATAGTGCTTGAAAAGATCGATTACTAATATATTCTCATTGGGTGTAATTCTTGCTGGTAGCTCTCATTGACGTTTTCTCTGTAGTGGCCATTTTGGCAGTGGCACTGTGCCTTTGATGGCATCTGAGAGCAGAGGAGGATGTCCCAGTCCACGTTCTTTCCTAGGGTGCTTTTGTAAATACTGCCCAGACACGCCTCTCCCAGCCCTAGCATTGCTGCAGCAGAAATACGGACCGCTTTGTTTATGGGCATACATGTTACTGAGAGTAATGTAAGAATCAGCTGGAGGTTATCGCTGCTTTGTGAAACAGCTCTCAGGAGCTTTCAGGGACCAGCCATTCCATTAGCTTCAGCCAGCTTGGGAGCTTTAAGCCTTGGAGGCTT
>NW_010413188.1:71150-73667 GCF_000710305.1 Buceros rhinoceros silvestris | reverse complement strand
AGCAGGAAATTTCCCAAATGTTTGTCAGCATCTTCCTGTTCTTCAAAGTGTGTGTGACTGCAGATGGAAGGCCTCGCCAGAGGTGACAAGAGCGATTGCACCTCCCTGCACCCAGCTCTGATGGGTGAGGAGGCTGAAAACCCCGCCCGTTTGGAACAGTATTTTAGTGGCAGGATTGAGTAATCTCGCTGTGGGAAGAGTATTTCAGCATCTAAAGCTGTCCGAGTGGAGCACCTCGTGATCCCTAAAGTGATTGAAAATACGTGAGGGAGGTGAATGGAATGTGAAGCGTATAGGGTAGTATTTTTCAGCCTAGTACTCTATGACACAGAGAGAAACGCTTTTGTGGTGTCACGAGACCAACACTTCTTTCAGCCTGATAGCCTGTGTCAGTCAGTGCCAGATGTTTTACAGGCAGGCAAGCTCTGGTAAGGCTTCCTGTATTCCATAGGAGGAGAAAATAATTCTTCCCAAACTGGCTAAAAAACAAAGAAAAAAGAAAATCTCTGAAGCACACATTTGCCTGTTCAAGTTTATTATAGCACACGTATTTGTAATGCGAGTTTCAGTTCTTGTGCGTGCACGAAGTTATGCCCACACGGAGATGAGTACAATGCTTGAGGGCATTCAGTTGCCAGTGAAGCAGGTTCTTGTCTTTGTGAGGACAAGAATGAAGCTTAGGGTTGTAGCCGTTTTCTTCAATATCTTGCTCCCGGGTTAACGACCTGTCGGGAAGCAGCAGCGCGCTTGCCTTCCTCCACGTGTTAAGGCTCTTTCCCAAGATGTTTTTCCATGGTGTGTAAGAAGGCTCACCTGCCAGCTTGGGGTTGTGTGGATGTGATTTGACACAGAATCGTTTGCATATCCACCTGCAGGTTTTTGTTTCAGTTGTGAATTACCATCACTTCGCAGGTTTCTGTTCCACCTGTTAAAATTGAGTCCCTTCAGAAAGCTCAGAGTAGTAGAGAGCACTCCTAAGAGTGTTACTTAAAAAAAAAAAAAGTTAAGAGCTTATGGAAGTGCAGCCACTGATTGCAGCGGACACACAACCCAGATGTGGCTAAAGTAACTCGAGGGAGGCATGGAGGGTGAAAAAGGTGTCTGCATCTCTGTCACCTCAGTTTGACCAAGCTCACTGGGCTCCCCTTTCGGAATGGCGTCTGATGGGAGAGAGGGGGGAGCCAGCCGCAGGGGCAAGTGCAGACTTCACTCTGACACTGAAGCGTGGGTGTGTTCTCCTCCGCCTGGCTGGAGAGAAGCTGTGTGCCCCAGTCATGTCTTGCTACTTGCGTCCAAATCGTAGTTCCAGATGAAAGCTTTTGGCCAGATCTAAAAACAAGGAAGTGAGGGTGATGGTAAACGCTTCACCGTTATTGTAGATTGGGTCTGTCTGTTTGCACGTAGCAGTGCACGGAGAAGACATCGGTTGATGTCTGCTGCCGTCTGGAACTGAGTCAGTGGAGGTGTTCCAGGGACTTGCCTCTGTCCTCACTGACAGCAAGGTACAAATGTTCCTGGAAGCACTGAGGCCAAATTTCTGAGGGTTTGTTCTGCACCTAATTTTAAAACCTCTCTTAGTCTTAGAACATAACTAAAATAAAAATGGTATTCTAATGCGACAGTCCTGCCATATGCAGCTATATATTTGTCCAAAGGCTGAAAATTATTTATTCACTTTCTCTGGTTATGATTAGTGGTATGTGAAGTCATCTCTGCTGCTTTTATTTACACCTTTCCAATTCCAAGGTCTGGATTTGGGGCTTTCTTTTTGGTTTGGGTTTTTTTTTTTATGGTGACCGTTTTGCTTGGAACACAGGAGAAGGCTGTAGAATTTTATTCTTCTCCTTTCACTGGGAAGTGCCTGATCTGAGAGATTGAAATAAAAGTTAGCTAGATATTTTACTTTGCAAATCTAAGTACTGCTAAACAGTGCTTTTCATGTCTGCCCTTCATTTGACCTCCTGAGAAATGTAGGCCAGGGTGTTTCATGTGTCAGGGTTCAGCTTCCTCCTTCACGTACATTTATGGCACATTTATAAATGCTTTGTAAGCTATTGTGGGGATTTTTAAAAGGTGATGTGAGAAACATAGCTTCTTGTTTCGCTGGAAAAGGTTAACGGGGAACAAAAACCTAATACAAAGATGGTGGTTTCTTTTGTTTAATTCCTTATTAAAAATAATGATGCCTCGAATTTGAAGAAACATCTGCTGTGTTCTGGAGAGACAGAAATCCAATCTGTCTGTTTATTCCTTGTGTGTGTTGAGCTCTGTGTATCTGTGCATGCATCTTTGTGCACTCCTCCTCTGTTTAATCCTGGTGTTACAGCGAAGTCTTGAGCACCATGTCAGAGTGGAGAATTCGTGTGACATGGTTGTAGCCTTTTCTTCCAGGGGAGGCGGTTGTGCTGTTACCCAGTGTGATTTCCTAGACTGTTGTCAGCCCGTTCTGAAATGCACTGACTTTTTAGATGTTCGAATTAGAAAACTCGTTTTAAAGCTTTGCAGCCCTGCGAATTA
>NW_010413188.1:61846-71072 GCF_000710305.1 Buceros rhinoceros silvestris | reverse complement strand
CCTGCTGCATCTGATGGGAAGCTGCTGGATATATTCTGGTGAACTGAGTTTCATTCCTCTTAAATCTGTTGCTTCTGCAGATGCCCTTGGATAGAAGCACTAGCTATAGCCCGGAGTCAGAAAAGCTGGGGAGGGTGAACTTAAGCAAATTCGCAAATACATCTTCTCTTTGATTTAGCTTTTATGCTAATCCAGGACCTCTTTAGTGGAAAGTGAGAAGCATGAACTGTGCTACAGCAAATATTTATTTTTTTGTAATTAGGTTCTAAGTCCAGAGAATGATGGTTATATGGTGAGCGAACTGTTGCAGGTAAGTCTAGGCAACGGATGCATTAGCTTGGTTGTATGGTAGAAAGGAACTTTGCCTACCTGCTGATTTGAGGTAGCTTCTATTACATGAATTCCTCACCTTTTGCAAGGTGCAGGTATTTCACAGGAAACTTGGAGCATAAAACATGCAAGCTTAGTTTAAAAGCCAACCCCCAAACCTCTCAGAAGTAACAAGGTAGAATTTATTTAGTAATGGATGCGTGATGCTGTGGATATTTCATCTTGTGATGGGAGACTTTTTTTTGTTCTTACCACTGATAAGAATTACACACTGCTACAACAAGTTAACCTCCTGGTGATGCTTTCCAAGAGAAGCGTCTGGCATCCGTAAAACTAGATTTAATTTTTGTTTTGGCAGTTACTTTCACCTTGAGCGCAGACCATGCTTGTAGAAAAAGTTGATGACTGCTTGCGGGGTTTCTTTTGCTCAGTTACAGCCAAATCAGTCAATTGGGTTGTCAGTTGGCCAGCCTCTCCCCCATCCTAAATGTCCTGTGTTGGGAGTTGTTTATTGTACATCAGCTGTTAACTCTGCCAACGCGCTGCTGGCAGTGCTGTGGAAGGCATGGCTGTGCTTAGATGCCACTGGAGGTAGATCTTCACCCAAACCCATCTTAGCCCTTCCAGACCTCATCCAGCCCTGTGGCCTCCAGCTGGCAGCTCTCCTTACCTGCGAGACCGTTAATTGATTTCTGCAGCACCCTGGGCATGCCCTGGGTCACGGGGCAAAGAGTGGTCTTCCACACACTCGCCTTGCGCTGCAACGAAGAGTGTGCCTTGCCCAGCGAGGAGGATTGACAGACCTCGACCTGAGAGGAAAGGATAACACACCTCTGCCATAAAGTCACATCATGTCAGCATGAGAGAGGAGGAGGAGGAACTTAAACTTGGAGCGTCAAAGCTCATGCTTGCAGCAAGAGATCTGCTGCATGGATTCTCAGAACCTTGTTCCCAATTTAATTATAGTCAGGAACTGCTTACTTGTAAATTTTCCGCAATGTGAATGCAAGTGTTGCAGCAACAGTCACGTTGCATATTCATGTTGCTGCATGAACAGATGGGGTTCCTACATAATATCCATATTTGACAATCTGATGGGATTTGCCAAGCCTAAGCTTTCATTTAAATTTTAACCTCTTGGAGAGATAGGGTTGTGATTTAATCAGTCGAGGGAGGCCTTGAAGTTATTTGTGTTGCAGAGCAGATTTCAAGCCAGTGCTTGGGTATGATTTTGGTTTGGGAGGCTTCTTGTAGGAATGGTTTTAATAGGCTATTGCTCATTAGAATAAATAGTCACCAAATTCAAAGATTTCTCTTGAAACCTTGTTCATTTGGCTGATCTTATTCATAACCTTCAGTAAGTGATGGTGTATATTCAGATAAAACGTCGGGTAACGGGGACAGAGTTCGGTTGCTGTGGCACTGCCTTGTAGGGAGGATTTTGTACTGTAGGGCAGATGACCTTCGGTTTTCCTTGGGGCAGCTCTGGGTGCTGTTGAACTTTGGTTATTAAAACTTGCTTAAAGTTTTGCTTTCCACCTTTTTTAATGGAAAGATGTCACAAATGTTAAGTGTCTCCAAGATGCAAGTAAATTTCAGTACAGAAAGCAGCCTTCAAAAACTACACTGCTGGGTTATTTATGAAACATTATAGCTATGAAAATAAAAAGCTCGCCTTGGTGATTTTTACACTTGAGTATACTGCTTTTAAAATAAAAAAACCCCAAACTTGGGTGGAAGGTAGATTTGCTTAGGCTTTGCTTTCTTCACACAGCATGGACAGCTATGAAATTGCAGTTAGGACTGCACTGATACGTGCTCATGGGACTAACTGCCCTGCTGATCATAGCATTAAAGAATAACCCCCTTTTTCAGGGCTTTTTAGTATCACCACTCCACACGGGGGAAGGGGAGGGGAAAAGAAAAGGTTTGATCAAATTTGTGCATCTTCTCATGGTGTTCTTGCTGGTAGTCATCATTTATACCTAGTGAATCTTAGCATGTTTCTAGTTGCTCAATCTTTCAGTTAAAGCCTCGCAGTAGTCTTTTGAGTGTAGGATGTATAAGCTCATGTGTACTGGTGCTGGATGGAAGAGCTTCCAGAACGCAGTGACAAACCTTTCATACCCATAGCACTTTACAGTATTTCATAGCTGCTGCGTCTTGGAGGGGAAGGAAGCAAAAAAGCCTCTGTGTGTGTGTGCACGCACACATTAGATGAGGAAAAAGATCCAACAGAGCTTGGCAGGGCGTGTGTGTGCCCAGGCAGGTGCTTTGCTGTGCAAAAGTGTCTCATGCTAAAACACGTACTAAGTCAAGTCATTTTACTTGTAGTGAGGGTGAGAATTGGTGTCTTTAAATTTTTGGTTTTTTGTGGCTAATGTGATTTATTCACCTAAATTAAGTAATAAATTGCTTTCAATGCCATGTTAATCAAAACGTGTTTACTAATGAGATTAATTTTCCTAGAGTAGAAGTTGCTTATGTGTGGTCCATCCCCCCTCCTAGGAGAGGTGTGCTAATATTACAGATGTTTTGGGGACCAGATCGATGACGCAGCAAGCTAGGTGTGGTAAGGGTGGTAAGGTCAGCGTATCTCAGAGAAGGCTGTAGGAAGCCTGAAGTAAGGGAACAGAGTCTCAGGAGTCAGGCGTATTTCAAACCTGTAAGAGGTGGAGATTTTTATAGGTCTCAAAATCGTGAAGTTTAATATTCTGTCCGCATTTTTCAGTTTAGTTTTGTTTTGGTCCCAGGATGTTCCTGTAGCCATACAAATCTCACACAGCTGATACATCTCAACAAAGGTCATACTTCTTAAAGTACAAAATATTTGAGAACAACTTTCCTTTGTCCTTTAAAGAGGATTGATTTCTCTTCATCCCTTTTGACTGCTCTACTTGCTTGGGTAGTTTTGAATGGTAGGGATTGGTCATTTCCCAGTACTCAAAATGAAAGTCACATTTGGTCAGATGATTTATTGCTTTTGTTCAGTGGCCTGGTCTTGGTTTTCCTGTTCCATGTAACGGATTCAGTCTGGGTAAAACTGATACCTTTCACTTTCAAATGACGTTTATCCATTATCCACTGTCAGGCTTCTGCACAGTGAGGGAACATTCCAGCATCTATCACCTGGGGTTGGCCTTCGGTGAAAAAAGGGAAATAAATTTAAGGTGGAGTCCTTCAACAACCAGTCTCCTTCAGTAATCAAGCTCTACCTTAAAATTGGCTGGGGAGGTGAGGGGCTTCGTTCCTCTTGCTTTATTGAAGAGAGAATTTAGTACTGCATACTTCTACTGCAAAGATTTTTCCTGTTTCCAGCCCAGATTTAGTCATGGGGAGTGTTTATTGTCTGTGCCTGGGTTGCCCTTAGGAGAATCTTTCATCTTGGGAGGATCTTGTCTGGTAAATTCCAGTGTTTATTCACAGATTCATTGGACTGATACTGAAGGAACTTTAGTATTTCACTTCAGCTTTCCCTTCCATCACCACCTTTCCTGTCACCCTTTTTGCCAGTTTCCTACTGATTTCAGAGTGGTAATCTCCATTTTTAGTAATCACCTCATTTTCTTTGGTTCTGCATCTTAAACCATGGAGCCTTGCAGGAGGCAGTGATCCCTCCCTGGAAAAATTCCCCAGACTCACGTTTTAGACTGGTACTGCTGTACCCAACCAGTAACTGATGTGCACAGGTGTAGGTAGGTGCTTTTATTTCTTTTTTGTGGTACAGTTTCTCAAGGTCATACATATTTGGGACCTGAGTCAAAAACCAGCTCTTTCCAGCATATGTCAGTTTCTGACATCATAGCTCTCTACAGCCTGCCATTACTCTCACCTCTGTGCGAGGCTGAGTGGCAACTGCTGTGAAAATAGCTCCCCGAAATGAAGCTAAATTAGGAATAGTTTCAGTTGAGTGTTGACTTTCGTTTCTGCAACCACAGATGCTCAGCTATTCAACAAAATGGCTAAAGAAAATGAAAAGCAGCTCAGTTCGTTACTTGTTTAAAGAGAAGTTGTATTGATTCACATGCTAAATAAACTGAAACATTTTCAAAATGTTGCTAATTGTTGTTGACTGGTTCAGTCAAAAAAATATAGTGTGTAAAAATACTTAACTAGCTCAATATGGATTTCGAGGGGTTTTTGGATGGCATGGCCTTTCTTGATTTTATTTTATTTTTCCTTAGAAGTATCTTTCCTTCGTGTTTCTCAATAGCAGTTTATAGACAGCTGGTGTTTCTTTCACAGTCGATAGTGGACAGCAGAAACTTCATGATGGGGGAAAATGTTTGGTTTCCTGAGGGGTGCCTGAGTAATTCTCTTGGCTGGTTTGTATTTATAGCAATTTGCGAGGAAGTTCTGGCTGTTACCAGTGAGTCCATTGGTCTGAGGGGTTGTGTAAGAGGACTTGGAGGTGCTTGTCTCAGGTAAGCGCACCAGTGCTCGGTGGCGCTGCCTATTAGAGCCTTCCCTGGCAGAGGGGCTGGCAGGAGACGGTGTGAGTGAGGCACCTCGCTTCCTTGCGCTTACTGTGGGAGCTGGGCGCTGGATGCCGGGTCCACGGCAAAGCACGTCTAGAGCTGCGGGAAATAAGGGCTGAGAAGGTGAACTCAGTGAACTTGTCCTTCTGGAGCAGAAACATTTGTTGCATCAAGTCTCTACCAGCTGATGTTGAACATGAGGTGGTTTTACAGAAACCAGCAGTGTTCATGTATTTAGCAATACAGGTGAAGGTGACGACTGACATCATGAGTTGGGCTAACGAGTGTAGACATTGGTGAGGTCGGTACCTGGATGTCCATCTGTCACATTTGCTTTCCTACACAGAAAATAGTCCTTCGTTATGAAACAGGTTTTCAAACAAAAATATTTATTAGTAGTACACCAGAAGGCTCCACATAAAGCCATGTGCTGTTTGGCATAACCTTTTTTTATTTAAATTTGAGTAGTGTTTTTAAAAATTTGTGGGAGATGTATTTAAATGAATGGAGTCTTCAGCTGCCTTACTCTTCTAACTGTTCAGGCTGATTGATTTAACCTCCTACAGTAGAAGTGTGTCTCTTGATATTGGGTTTGTAACTTCATAAATCTTAATAATGATCAACTAAACCCCTCACTGACCTGGATCGTCCTTATTTAGAAGGAGGAAGGGAAGGAAATCTCTGCAAAGAGAGCAATGCTCCCTTGTAGGTCACTTTATAAGCTGCAAGGCATAGTTCTACCAGGAAGGGGGAAAAAAATATAGCTTGTTTCTGGTACTGGAATTCAGACAAGAGGTATGAGACAGGTCGGTGGTCATTCAGAACTGGCACTGGCTCCTAGTCACTGATAGAAATTACAATCATACCAAGTTAATAGTAATTATCAGACTTCAACAGCGAAAGCCAATTGAATCAGGTGCATATTCTTTACATCTCTTAAATATTCAGCAGACCATGCAAATTCAATATAGAAAATAGGGTTATGGGAACGTGGACAGAGCTGTATACCTAATGGTACCATCACAGTCCTCTCAAAAATCTTAGTAACACGCTCAGATATCTGAGGCTGACTCACCCGAGTCTGTAGTTTGGAGCACAGTTACTGAATAATCTCGGCTGTGATTGGGAAAAACCATTCCCTTTCATTGTATTACATAAATGCATTCTTAGTGTGAGAAGGACATACACATCAGCAATCAGAATTACTGAAAGTGCCTCCCCAAAAGAGGTAAAAAACCCAACAATTGTCTTATTAAGCAGAGATTGTCAGATCCTGTGGGAATTTTACTACGAATTTTACCCAAAAGGTTTTTGTGACATCGTGATATGTAGCTACATAAAATTATCTGTGTGAATTTTGGGTCTTTGTGATCTAAATCAGATTCAGACTTGCATTCTGGCATGGACAGAATGCAAGCATTTGCAGTTGATGTTTTTTGTCTTTGAAGGATTCCTGTCCCCCCGTGTTCTTAACATACAGATTATTTCTTTGCCAAGAAAGAGGGTATGAAGGAGCCATCAAAGAAACTGTCTGAGAACCTCAGCAGATGACGTTCAAGCTAATGGGCTTTATTTTGCAACTGTGGCAGCCTCCGCTGCATACGGTCAGGAAATTCCACTTGTGGGCAATCATTTTCTTCAACTGCTGTAACCTGATCGTGTTTAGTCTACGAGCTGTATCCTTAGCAACTTCTGATGGGATAGTAGGAGGACATGGATAGTTTCAGAGTCTGCACTGTTCACGTAGCCTTCTCGTGCACACTTCTTCCACCGGTTTTGGCAAGGTATTGAACAGAACCCTTGTTCTCAGCTCCGATGCCTGAGAAGGTTTATAAAATGGGCCTCTGAGTTTGCTATGTGTAGGTTTGGTGGGGTGTTTTGTTTTGCTTTGGTGGGGTTTGTGTTCGGCGTTTTTCGATCGAAATTGTTATTCACACCTCTGAAATGAGGCCGTTATAACCTCCTTCCAAGGTAATCTGGTTATTTTAAACGGTGTTTCTTTCCTATTGTTCATTTTGCTTGAACTGTGCTTGTTTTCCTTTTCTGTGCTATGTGAATAGTCAATGGAACAAAAGTTCTTGTAGCTGCAGTGTTAGAAAATCCTCTTGTAAAATGCATGTGTGAATTGAATGTGCTTAGGTTGTGGATGTATTTCAATTCTGGCACAGGTTTTGACCAAAATAATTTCACGTACAGCATTTAGTCCCATACTTTGGTACTACTGCAAACTACATGTATATAGCAGAGCTCTTTTTGAAACTACAAATGTGTGTCTCAGCTTAGAGTGGCCCTGGTTTAATTTTACACTCAAGTCTGCGCCAACACTGCTAACGTACCCTTCGCACATGGTAGTCCTCTCTGCAGGTCCCTTTCCTCTCATTGAAACATTTACCCATTCCTACCAGAAATCCATGCTGCTTTAATTTTAGTCCAGGTTTCGGAATTTCAGTTTTAACCATGCCATAGGCATGTAAGAACAATATGTGGGGGCCAGCTGGGACCTCTTGGTGTAGCAGGGGCTCCTCTTTTTACATGGTGTGAGTGTGGACTGCCTGTCAGATGCAGGAGAGGTTCTTGAGCAAAGGAAGTGTTGGATCATAGTCCCCAAGAGAGAAAACTTAGTGGTTGTTTTAAAGCATTAAAAACCTGGAGGAGCAAAAAAGGCTGGTTATCTTATCTGGAAAGGGTGATGTTTGTTTAATCGTTTTTTTTCAGAACTGGTTGTTTTGCCTTTTCAAGGAGTGAAAATACCATCCTGGTGTCCTGTCATCCTAGCATCAGAGCTAAGGAAGAGTGCATGGAGAAATGTCTGCAGCTAGTAGAGTATTTGGTAGTAAACCGTTACAGGTTTGTCTTGAGTGGTCTCCCATCAAACTGTACAGCAGAGTAAGACTCTGCAATATAGCTAACTTCTCTGTATTTACAGCGACAGATACCTTTATTAGTCTGGGAAGGTTCTTCCTGTTTTCATGGGACTCTCTGGAACACCCAAATGAAATGGTCCACCGTCACTTCAGCCTGACTCTAGTTAGATCAGTTGATGTTCTGTGCTGGACTGCTGAGTGACAAGCCTTGGAAATGCTCTCGAAGTTAATTCTCCTTAGTGACTAAGCTTTCTTGCCTAATACGCAAATGAGAGGCTGCGCAGGAGTGAGCGGTGTTGTCAAACCTGTCAGCGAGTTCTCAGAGTTAGTTTGAGTACTTGTAATGTTCTTCCTTTAATCGACACGGAAATTTGCAAGGGGGAGAAGCAATTTTTAAAGATGGTGGGAAAATTTAGCTTCATAGTTCTTTGTGCAAAGGCTGAAATGATTAGTTAGGGGTTTATTGCCTGCTTGCAGCATTCAGGTGAAACATAAACCTTTGTCAGCGTGGGTTTTTACGTTTTTCTGGCTATGGCTTAAATAACTTCCTGAAGAATCTGCAGTTAATGTCCTAGTAACCATCCGTGGCAAAACCCTGGGAAGCTTTGGGACACAGCGAGGTGGGGATCTGAGAAGAATCCACCTTTATCTGCTCTTTGCGTTACAAGCTTCAGCGTAATCCCCCTGTCTGTGGGAGCCAAAGGGCAGGGCCGTGTAGTCGTTCCTGCAGCGGCAGCTTTCTGCTGCGTTTATCACCAGTCGCATGACCAACATGCCGGGCTGTGTTTCTGTTTGTGCTCTTGTGGGGGGCTGTGTTTGAGGTCATCGTGGCGATGCAGAATTCCTCCGCTGAACTGCGTTTTTCTGATTCGTCGTCTCGGCAGAATTAACTTTAACAAATAACTTGTGGAACTGTTGGATTTCTACTGCTGCACGGTGCCAGGGACAGATGGAGAGGCAATGCTATTAAAATGGCAGATGGCTCCCCTCTACCCTCTGCCAAAGAAATCACAGTACAAGACCAAGTATTTCCTTTAACTTTTCATTTCTGATGCTTCTTTTAGGAAATAGCATATTATATTTTTCACTCTTGTGTAATTCTCCAACGATTCCCCATGACGTCAGTAATTCTGGTTGTGTGTTTGTAATGCTGCATCCTGTGTCAAAGCGTAGGGTGATCCCTTCACCAGCTTCCGCTGAATCCAAGGAGAGTTTAAAATTGCTCAGACCACGTGGGTGAGATCTGTGCTGTAATTTTGACAGGTGACAGGCTGTAAAATCACAATTTCCACTCCCTTCTAAAAACACGCATCTCGTTTTGAACAGTTGCTTACACTTTTCAGCTTTGGAATGACCTTACGCAGCAAGTGACCACTAGAAGCAGTCTATCAGCGTAAACTGGAGCCGGTAGGAAAATTGCAGAGTATGTCACCTACGTTTTATGTATGAATAGCATTGATGCCACTCATCCAAGCAACGTTGAGCCAATAAAGGTAACTTCAGCAGCTCTGAGTCGAGCGTGTTCGCTGGTTCTAGTAAATGGACTAGGGAAAG
>NW_010413188.1:57870-61720 GCF_000710305.1 Buceros rhinoceros silvestris | reverse complement strand
GAAAGAATTTTCAGACAGTCTGTTCAAAAACCCCCTTTTCCTTCTTTATGCCCAGTGCTAAGTATGTTTGCCCAGCTGCCCCTTCCCCTGTGACTACAGGGGCGTTTCTCTACGACCAGCGTGGACTCTGAGAAGAGTTTTACAAACAGTCTTGTCAGGTAACCAGTCGATTAGTACATAACCTACTTGAGAGCTTCAAAACAGCACCCTGCAATGTGCTGCCGTGATTCAGTAGCTGCAATGAAGGTTTCACTTAGATCTTGTTTACTCTTAAATGCCAATACGTACGTACTTACTTGGAAGTAAGCTTGGCCCTTCCTGAGAGGGAAGTTTCTGCCAGTGTAAGCTTTCTTCTTACCAGGGTAAATCTCAGATGCCTCATTTTCCAGTGTAAGTCATGTGGCTCTGTTATGTGGGGGACTAGTGTGTTGTTTGGGTTTTTTATTGTTGAGGCCATGTTGATAGATTCGAAAAGAGACATCTGATTTATGCAGTAATAAAATGAGAAGTAGTTGTCCCAAGTGACGCTTGTCCACCAAACTCTGCTCTGTATCCAGCCAGTCATTCTCAGACTGCAGAATTCCTGTACGCTTTCTGCTGCTTGAGCTGCGCTAGGTTTTAGCTTTTGAAATATTTGCTGCCAGGCTGTTTAATTGATGATTTCCATAAAGCTTTCCGAGGAGGAGTTTTGGTTTTGAAGTGAAGAACCAGAGCTAATAGCTCCCCACCTCTAGAATACTAGTAATACAGAAATCTTCTGTATTATATGGGATACTCAGTAGTAGCTTGGAAAGAAGGCTCACTGCAGGGAAAAAATATATACTGTCATTTTACCAAAGACTTTGGTGATAGTGCTTTCAGTGTCAGTGAAATTTGCTATTGCATAATGTTAAAAATCAAATTGTAAGGTGGTGAAACTTAGGTAGGAAGCTGCAGATTCTGGTTCGGCATGATAATTAATTAATTACACGTCTTGAAGCCTGTGAATAATCCATGGGACTAAACATACCTTAAGTGTTTAGCCTTTCTATCTTCAGAAATGAACCGCTTCGGGTGTCCATAAATACTGCGTTGATCTGTGGTACTTCTTGGTCTTTATGTTCATGCACCATAATAAAACATTCTTTAAGTGCAATAGTTTTTCTGCCATTAGTTGATTAGAAATAGCCTAGACCAGTATTCAGCATTTTAAGACTTAGAGGATGAAATGCTTTGATCAGTATTAAAAACTCTGTGAAAAACTGGGAGTAATTGATGTTGAAAACACTCAGTATTTTTTTACTGGGGAGCGGGGGGGGAAGGCTAGCAGTGATGAAATGTGAAAGGCTGTTCTGCTTTTTGTCCTCATCTTGTTCGAGTTTGGCACGCTGTGTTTAAAATGACTGTTTGATCATATGACTATAGAACATCTACGGTGTCCTTTAAGCAGTATTACTTCTGACAGAATTTTTCTGGAGAGTCAGGGAATAAGGTGCAGCTTAGCCGCTGCAGAGCACCTGTTTGAGAAGCAAGCCGTGTGTCTGCCTGGGATGATGTACTCCTCTTAGCGCTGAGATTTGTAAGTGATGCAGTTGCCATCAGTGAGGAAGGCGTCATGCCGAGGAGATGACCAAATTGAGCTCCTCTGAATGAAAGTCTGATGCAGGCTGCTTGCCGTGGTTCCTGGTTTTCAGATCTACCGCTTCCGAGGTGCCACGTGTTCTCCATGAAATACAGACCTTGTAATGCTTGTTCACCTTTCTCCATGTCTTTGCATGTTCCTGAGGGGGATTATCTCTGTATGATAAGCTCCTTAGTTGTCCTGCACAGGCCTTTTACTTCACAACTATTCCTTCAAGATATTTATAGGTGCCGCATTAAGGGCTGACATGGATATTTATATAGGCTCCTACAGGCTCACTTGGCTGCTAGGGACACTCGGCTATTCGGTGTCTTTACATGAATGTCTTGCAAAATTTCAAGTCATATGGAATATTTGTTTCTTGTGAGCAGTGGCCCTGCTAGGTTTTTTCACACTTCTCCATTCTGTGTGAGACAGAGGTGGCTTGTGAACATACAGAAAAACAGCAGGAGCAAAGAGCAGAGAGGATGAGGATGGAACACGAGTGTGGTTTTTTTACCTATGTTGTTGTAAAGCAGTGAAAGTGTATTGGCTATTTCACTTTCCTCGTGATGCTTTGCTATTACGCTACAGAATCAACCTTCAAGGGACAGAAAATGTCCTTGTGCTGCACAGAATTACTCACGAGAGCACATTCATTCTAGGAGGCAGATTGTCACGTGGAGAGGATGTCTTTCTGCTGGAGTTACATACTACAAGTTTACGTATACACAGGAAACTCTTTGAAAAGATAACTGCATTCAAATCTAACGATGCTTTTTGGATGGACAGTAAAAAGCACATGTAAAAGATAAGAAAAACAACTTCTGTAAAGGCCACTTAGCTGAACATTTCAGTTTTCATTGAGAAATCTTTCTCATGTAGCTTAAGGTAATATTCACATTAAATATTCAGGCTACTGTTCCTTCCATGCTTAAGTGTGCCTGTAAGCTATCATTAGTTACTGCGTAGACCTACAAATCTTCTGAGCAAGTTCCTCAGCTATTAGTTCTGTGCATAAGCTGTTCTTAAAGGAATCGCTAAGCTATTAATATTAGGGTATTTTAAGGAAGTCTGTCCTAGCTGTTTTTACCTTTCCAGCAAAACTAGGAAATACATCTTGTTTCTTTGCCGAAGGAGAAAATGTCGTTGCTGTTTAACTTGTTTTAAAAGCAGTAATATAAGAAAGGCTTCAGTGATGCTACCTAGTAAATCATCTTGTGTGCTTTCAGGCTTCCCAGTATGCAGTCTCCTTAGGAAGCTTTTCCCTGTTAAAGCAGTCCCCTGGATCTGTTATTTCTCTGACAGAACATCACTGGCTAACAGAATAATGTCAGAACGACTAGTGAGTTGGGATCAAACAGTTCTGTGTGTCTTACACTTGTAAATGAAGCTAGAAATCTCTGGATGAGCACTTTAACGAATTTTGGCATGGGTAAGACAGAAGAGCTTGCTTTGGGGTTAGTTAGATCAGGTGGGATCTTTCTGAAGCAGTGGAGAGATGCAGAGATTTGTAAAGTTCTGAAAATTTGAGAAGTGCTCTGAAACATGTTAAGCAAGTGCTTCTGGTCTGGTGGAGGAAGAGGGGGGTTCCCCTTTGTTAAAGTGGGGGAGGAACCACCAAAACCAAAAACACAATGAAAAATCCCCAGTTCCTCTAGAGGAAAACGAACAATTGAGAAACCACCTCCAGAAATGTTGTTATTTTTTGCCCAAATTGTGAACCAGAATCTTGCTGACCTGCTCATGGAAAGTGAATGGGAAACACTGTAGTTCTCACATATCGTGGAGGAACCGAATGTGCTTCTGCAGAGGAACGTTCCTCTGTTCTGCCCAGGCAGAATGAGTCCTTGACTCATTTTAAACTTGGAGGAGAGGCCGATATATTTTTGGATTGATATTATTCTTGATATAAAAGAAGAACTTTTACTTAGCGTGAAGGAACTGAATAGTATTTCTGCTTAGTCTGTCTTTTACTTGGAGCTACGTGATTACCTTCCCTCCAACACCCCCTTGGACACATTCATGGGTCACAGAAAAGCACCAGGCAAACATAAAGCAAACTTATTAAGCAGAGCAGAGATGTAAAACTGTCTTCAATATTTATGTTGAAAGGAAGGTAAATACTTTGATATTTTCAGTATAATTTCAACTTTGAATTGCCATCAGAATATACATTTTATGTTAAAACTTGGAATTTTATTTTGTATTTTTAGGACCATTAGAAAAGAGGTAAAGGAGTAAAATCTC
>NW_010413188.1:37278-57774 GCF_000710305.1 Buceros rhinoceros silvestris | reverse complement strand
TCCTGCTGAGTGGACAGTTTCGTTCAGTGTGGGATCCTTTCTTCTGCATCCCACTAAAACTTTTGAACTGTCCAATGTGATCTGTGAGCAGAAACACTGACACGTGACCCCTAACTGCAGATACGTTAAACTGAGATATGAGTGGGCAATTAAAAATATACCTTTAAATAGAAGGGCTATCAGTACAGACTCCAGCCCGTTAAGCGAACGGTCAGACTGTAGCCTGGAGTTCTCTTTGTTGGGGGAAACTGGAAGTGAAAGTTCCTGAAGTAGTTTCGCAGTGAAGAAAGTGGGGCTGATGGGGATGGAAGATGGGGTTTGCATACGGTAAGCGTCTTTAAATGCCACCTGCTTACTGAAGCAGTTTACAACTGAAAGACTGAACTTAGAAGCTTCTGTGAGAAGCATTTGGTATTATCTGACATTATTATACTCTGAACAAATACTTAAGGGTGGGGGAGAACTTTATTCCTTTTACACCAGTTTAACGGTGGAACAATGACTTTACATGACTCCTGCGTGCTGCGCCTGATTCGTAGCTTCAGCGTCCTTCTGTACACTCAGTTCTGTAACCCTTTCAGGATGTTTCCTGATGGTGGATCTGAGTGATGGAGGTACAGCTTTATCCCTTGTAGTGCCGTAGTGATCCAGAAATACAACCTGGAAATGAGGAGCAGGTGGAGGATGTTACTTTACCTGAAGAGCTACACAGGATCTGGAGAGATCAGAAGTGTTCGGGGTGAGACTGTTTCCTGTGTGACATGAAGGAACAGCTCGTGGTTAGGTGCAGAACCTCGGTTTGGTTGATTCTGTGGAGCTTAGTTCTTTTTCCAGTGGGATACCAACTTTTAAAAGTGTGGGCTATGTTTGTTTTAGATGTTGCTCTAGTTCACTGTAATCTTTATGAGAAAATGGGATGATGGGCTCTGTGGCCTGTGTGTTTACTGAGGAGTTTGTAAAACAAACACACCTCAGTTCCTGCTTTGCTTTCCTAAGCTATACTAATGTGTTATATATAGTGTCAGCTCTTCTCCCTCTGTGGTTTAACAGAGTAAAAATAAAGCTCACCAAGCCGTTGCTCATTGCTGCACCCGTGCACATGCTAATGCAGAGTGGTCCCACTACGGCGGTGTTGGGTGAAATGACTTCTGCGCACTCAGCTCTGCTGTTCGTACAGCGTGACGCGGGGAGTTCAGAGGGGCTGTGGTTACATCCCTTTGCTTCTCTCGGTGGATCCTTGTGCTAGAAGAGCTTAGATTGTCCTGGCGGACCACGTTTCTTCAGAAGCACAAATGCAGAAGGAAATCTCAATAAAAGTGTGGGGCTTTTGATGGTTTTTTGTTTTCCCCCTAAGAGTTATCACAACTCCGGTAGTAGCAAGCAAAGTCTTATTGTGCAGTGCTTAAAGCTATTTGAGGCTTTGACCCATTGATCTTGCTTTCTGCCAAGTTAGGATGAACAATTAATTGGCTGTAGAAACCTGATAAACTTCCAGTTGCTTAACAACGTCAAAGCAAACAATAACTACCATGTGTTTTCTCTAAGCTTGTTTGTATTTAAAATAGCCATGCACACGTCCAGTGGGGACATGAGGAAAATGCTGGCCAGATAAACTACTTGTATAATTAAACCAAACTGCTTTTTAAGTAGTTTGTTTCATTTGATGATGCTGCGTGGTGCAAACCTATTAATTCAGGTTTTGGATAGCTGTTTCACTTACACGGAGACCGAAAGCTCATCTCGCCTCTCTTTGTGGCAGTCTCCTGTTTACGTACAGCAAACACCAGGTGCTAAAACACTGATGGCAGTGACAAAGGTGCCCAAGTTTCTCAGCTTTGGAAAATCTCCTGGTAGGTTGAGAATGGTGAATAAAATGAACTGTTTAATAATGTTTGGTTACGTACATACTTCAGAGGAAAGCAGCATTCTACAATCAAAGCACAGATCATTTGGCTTCATGAGTTAGAAGCATTAACTCGGTAAATAAGGCAAATGCTGATTGATGCAGTGGGATTAGTGGGTTATGGACCGCTCTTTGGCATAAGGGTTGCCAAATTAACTGGAAAACCGTGATGTTATTTTATATAAATAAAGGAAAAACTCTCCTGGTAAAAGCGTAAGTATGGAGCCTGTGTGGCTGAAAGCTTGCACGAGAATTGAATTTTATGTGCAAGAGCTGATTCCCTCCATGATGCCTACGAAAGTAACTCCGTTCCTGCACCTCAGCTGGGTGGTCTTCAGGCAGCAGCCAGCAGCTTGCACCCAGGCATTTACAGGAATGAGTGTCGGGCGTGTTTGGGCATGCAGGCAGCTCTTTTTGGACCCTGGGTCAGCAGCTAGGAATTGTGGATCTTCCAACTCGTATCCTCAGTTGCTTTCTGCTAAGTGTACAAAGTGTGGAACGATGGGACTGGTCATGGCATTTATCCAAATCTAGTCTCAAATTAGGAGTTTCGAACAACCTCATTCTAAAGGGTCCTTTGTAGCAGACTTGATTAGATTTGATCATTTAAACAGACACAAACTACTGCGTTTTGGTCAAACCAAGTATGATTTCTGACCTGTGAACCATCAACAGCTCCTCATTAATGCTTCAGTAACCGAGTTCTACCTCATTAGGGTAGTGAAGTTTATGCAGTGCTAAAGCTCTCGGTAAGTTTGTCATTCACTGTAATTTTGTGGATGGCTTAGGTTCATCTCTGTAGTTGCACACCAACATACATCATTAATTTTTCAGAAGGGTTCTAACCAAGTGTTTTTCTGCAGTGCTGGGAAACACTCTAAGATTCATTTAATTTAACTGATGAACAGCAGTTTCTAGGTCATGGTGTTTGTCTTAGTAAAACTCTCATTGTCTTACTGTGAAAGTGTCATCCCTTTAGTTCTCGTTAAAAATCGTAATTGATTGATCAGACAGCCTGCAAGCACCTTCAGACAATTAGAAGAGAGCAGCAGCATTCTTTTTTTTTTTTCAGTTATAAATTTCAGAGGACTTGCCAAAGGAAAAGCAGATCTTGGACTGTTTGCAGTTAATCCAGGTAGCAGCTGAACAGGAGGGGTTACTGCTAGGTGGCAAACCGAACTTCCTGCCCCTTTTTGGGAGGAATAAATGAGTGCGGGTCGGTCCGTGGCTGCTGCAGGCAGCGAATTGAGATGTGCAGGCAGAGCAGCCGTGTCTTTGATGCAGTGAGAAGTGAGAGCTCTGCAGGACTCTGGGTAGCTTTTGTTGGGAAGTTAGAGTTCAGCGAATGCTTCTTGGCCTAGTTCTGGTCAAAAGTGCCTGGTTTCACATCTTACTTTCCATAGGCCTTGTCTGCAGAGTCGTCCGTTGCCAATATTGCACAATATTTTGATCTGTTGTGCTTTTACTAGCAGAGAAATTACTTTTTAATCTGTGCTTGTTTGTCTTGTCAGCTCCTGGTAGTGGTTCTCCCTCCTCCTCCTCCATTTGGTAGTTCATTTTCATCTTCTGCCACAGTAAACTGATTGAATAATTTGATTAATTACACATATATATGAAATAAATCTGTAATTAAAGCAGTCACATCAGCTGACCATACCTCTCTACTAGTGTTTTTCTTTCACTTTGCTGGTAGGACCCGATGCTGGATTTTTTTCTCCTCTCTTTCTTAACTCAGATCTAAGAACTCCTGGAAGAGATTGTGTTACTGTAGTGACATGACAGCACGCAAGGTGTGGTCAGCCATTCACACACTCGATCAGCTTCTGTTATACTTCAGCTGGAGGCTTTCAGGGCTCACCTGGTCATAAATTTGCAGCTGGTGGTATTGTTTTGAGAAAATGCTTATTAGTTGGAAGCGTGACACAGGAAGTTCCTGGTTTAAAGTGTTTTTTGATTTTGCAAGGCTGCTTGCAGCCGGTGTGTATTCCACACATCAGAGAGACGGCACAGTGCTGACAGCGGCCTCTTTCTGTCCTGGTCCTTGGCGTGGCAGTGCTTTTTATCTGGATTTTGGATGGGTAGACGCCAAGCAGTAGAACACTTGATTGGAAAAAAAACTTGATTGTGCGAATGAAGAATCTGAGGCTTGCTTGGAGATTTATTTAGCAAAAGCAGAGCAGAAAGTCGATGAGCAGCTTGCAGCACAACAAGGTGGAAGGAGCAGGAGAAAGGAGACAAGAGCAGTGGTATAGTGTAAGGTGATGGAATCCGGTGCTACACAGGGCTGCTGAAACTCCAGTAGGACTTTCATGTGCAGTTGGTGGTATTTTTTCCTTCACTCACTTGTGATTTCGAAAGTAGTAGGTGTTGGGTTTCAAAGATCCCTTGTGAAATATTTAACTGGCCGAAAATGCTGTGTTCTAGAGTAAAATGATCAACCCAGAATGTACAAAGGCTTAATTATTTTTGAAATGTGACTCAAGTGTCATAGATACTTTGGTGCCTCCCTTCCCATAACCAATCCTGGGACTCTGCCCTGGCAGCTGAAAAGTGTTTTCTGTCTCCGAATGCTCAGCAAGGGCTGTGACCGTCGGTTTCCCTGGATTCTCTTTTAGTTCCATTGCTTGACACTTCAAGCTGTGAGGCCTTGCAAGTCCTACCGAAGTCTTCCAGTGCTTCTGTTCCAGCCTCTCGGTGTTTTAAAACGTTCCTGTGGGTATAGAGCTACTGAAAACACAAGCCTCATTAACACATTGGTGTTTTGCTTTGTGACAAAGCAATTGCACATTTAAGTAATGCGCTACTCACAGCCAAGCTGCTAATTTTCATAATCTATTGAAGATACTAAGTGGATAAAAATAAACGTGTCTCTAAATCTTAAGAGATGAGTTGCTAAAATGGCATATAGTGGGTGGTAGCTTCTTAAAACAGTTTTTGCTTACACCTGAAGCTGTAAAGTAGCTCTTTCCAGGAGCACTGCTTCTGAATTCAGGCTTGCAAATCACAGGATTTGGGAAATTCTATATGTTATTGCCGAATTAAAGGGTCATAAAGCATTGGAGCAGGCTGCCCGGGACAGTGGTGGAGTCCCCATCCCCGGGGGGTTTCCTAGCTGTGTCGAGGTGGTGCTGAGGGACAGGGGCCAGTGGGGACCTGGCGGTGCTGGGTTAATGGTTGGAGTCAGTGAGCTTAAAGGTCTCTTCCAGCCAACACAGTTCTGTGATTCTAATCCCCGTTCTGAGTAGTGCAATCAGATGCCTTTAGTGAGGAAGCTCCAACATGAAGAGTAGTGTGCCCTTTCTTAAAATATATACCAAAATTTGCTGCTTAGGGAAAAGCATGTATTTTATGGCAAAACAATGAAAAAAGTGGGAAAGAAATGTCACAGCATTACCAAAACTGCATTTGCACCAGGGCTGCTGCAAAAGCCCCGTTCAGGAACCGCTTAGGGCCATAGGCAGTCTCAGTGTTTTGTGTCACTGAAATCACTTAGTTTTGCAATTGTTCTTTCTGTTTTAAGTTTTTCCTTGAGTTTTAACAGATTAATTTCCTGAGATACGAGTCTTGTTTAAGTCCTTAATGGCCAGGCCTTTGTATAATATTCCCTGTTACTGCGTGCATCTACTGTGTTGTGATAACCGTGGTGTGAGGGTGGAGAGAAGTGTTTGTGCGTTAGGCTGTGCGTGTCTCCTTTTCTTTAATACACATACGTATATAATCCCAGGCGTTTCCCTTCACATTTGTCATGATTTAGATACTCTCTTCACGTTTGGCAGCAAACTGAGTCAAAAGCTGAGATATTTCACTGCATGGTACATAGCAAAGGAGAAAGTGGTAAGTGTGTTTGTGGCTTTCTGCAGTTCCTTCTCATTGCTTCTCAAAAGCTGTTTGTCTAAAGTCATTTTAAAGTTTAAAGTAGTAGTCTGCATTTTACTATCCATAATGAATTTTGGCCAAGCCTGTGGAGTGTCTAGGGAGGAAGCGCATTCCCTGGCTACGCTTACACGTGTCTGACCTTAGCGCTGAAGCCTGACTCCGGAGGGGTTGTTCAGCACTGTTTGCTGGAGCAAGGAGAAACCCAATTTTACTAAAGCTGGAAAACTTGCTGGACCAGATGGTTGAAACAGAGTTATGACTAAACAGGGTTCTTTAGTCCAACTAGGTGGATTTGTGGAATTTATCTGAACTCTGAAGTTGTGGGATGGGTTTAGTAACAAGTTGTCAGGCTGGTGCTGGATAACAGGAGAGTGTCTCTCACCGCAGGCACTCGGGAGCGTTTCAGCTCACACAGTGAAAAGGCAGTTTCACAGTGGGTGCAGAGCCTGTAAGGGCTGAAAATAGGATCGTTGTAAGACTGCTCCAGAGGTGCGTTGGTGAAGAGGAAGCCATACAGTGGTCACTCCGTCAGCGCTGCAGAAAAGCACTTCTTGCATTTGTTTGTATTCCCTCTGCTCTCGACATGTCTGTTTTTGCCTTTTTTCGCTTGCTTCTGGCATTCGAGTTAGCACTTCACCCTTGCTCAGCCATTTCATCTTTGCAAATGCCACATCGCTAGCTGCTTCCTACCTGTGTCACAGTGATATTTTAAAATGCACTTACATAGGAGAGTATTTTCAAGGTTGAGTTTTCATTCTCCTTTTTTCCCCTGCTGTAGTCAATGCCGTAGCCACTGAAGAAGCTTCCCCCCCTTTAAATGATGTAGCTAGCTCTCTGAAGCCGTACCTTGCAGTGGAAAAGGCATAGCAGGTAGATTTCCTCTCTCCTCAGCCAAGAGTGTTCCTAAGTTACTGGGAACCAAGTGTGACTTGAGTGCCAGTGGCTTCAGCCAGCTTGGAGAACCTTCAGCCACCGCTCGTGCGTGTGAGGACTGGCAGCGAAATCGTGGCCGTGGAGCAGGCGGCAGAACTCGCAACCTGTGCTGCTGTCCCTTGCTTTCTGTGGTAAGGAATGCCCGACACCCCCGTGCCTTTGGGGTTTCTGCGGGGCTTGTTTGGTTCTGTTTCTAAACGCAGGAAGTGTTCATGGATGAGGATTTTAATGACTTTATGCATTCTCTGATGGCACAGAGCACGCATTGAGAAAAGCAGAACGCTGTGTTTTGAAAGGCAAGATTGTCTTGGTGAGCACATGGGCTTGTAAAAGAAACTTCTGTTAATTTGGGATTTAAGGTTGGGGTTTTTTTCTTCTTTTAAGTGTTTTGTACTTTGAGTATATTCTAGATAAAAAGGTTGGGTTGGTTTTTTATTCTCAAAAGGAATGTTGTTTTTCCTTTTTGTGTCTTTCTACTGCTGATGACTGGATGATTTTTTTTTTTTCTTCAAAGGCTGAGACAATATTAAGTATTTTCATCACTTTTCTTAGTGGTTACTGCATGCCGATGAAATTTTAAGTGTAACTTCATTTTAGCAGCCATCTGACAATATTCTGTGGTGGTGACACTGGCTTTGGTTGTAGTGTGATCCGCTAGAGATCTCACGTTAGAGACAAACACAGGGAATCTTTTTTAGAAGAGAAAAATTTTCGTGTAATATGTTGTTGTATTCCTGCGTGCCTGATAGTTGCATAGCTCCCCAAATCTTCACTGCTATCTTTGGGCTATATTTTAGACACAGAAGTAGCAATTGAGGAAGTTCTCAAGAGAGTTAAAGCAGAAATAAAACCAATAAAGATAAATGAGCTAAACATTGCTTCAAAACATCCAATTAAAAATAAAAGGCAACAGAAGGGTTTTTACAAACCCTGTGGGAGGAAAAAGTGAAGGCAAGCCATGTTCGATAAATCTTTTAAGTCAGCCTAAATATGTGGAAACAGTTTACTTTGTGCCTATGTGTTTCTTTTACACTGTCCTGCTGCTTCAGCAGATTCTTAAACATCAAAAAAAGCACCAGCTTGCTTTGTGGCTGCCTGTAACTGGGTCCCTTGAGGAGAGAGGTAACCAAATAGATGGGGTTTGGTGTCCCTTTCAGTATTAGTGTGTGTATCGTTATGGCAAAAGCCAGATTGTAGGATGTTCGAGTGAATTTTAATTAGATGGGAAACAACTACAGGAGCCAGGTTTTTGTAGCGTGACTCATAATTTGCACGCAGTGGACGGGTTGCCTCAGTGAGAGTTCTCCCAGAATAATTACTACAGTGACTGGCCTTTTGCCGAGGAAGGGTGCGAGTATCTAGCTTTGTGTGTTCCCTGAGGTGCCTACTGGCTCTCTTTGGAGTAAATGCTCCTCTAAATTCTTAATGGAAAAAAAAAATCTACTTTTAGAAGAGTGTGTGTCTTTGTTCAGGGCTAAATTCAGGAATGTGCAGCTATCGGTGGTGGACATAATTGTGGTGGAGATAATTGCACTATGAGTATTTCCAGTCATAAGCAAGATTTCGGTGCTCTGTCACACCTCCAGGCCAGGGCTGGATTCTTAGTATTTACCTCGCCTGGCACCAGTTTGACTTGTGGTGTGGTCCGTTGGGGAGCTGGTTGGGTGAGGACTGGAGCTACCTGCGTTGAGATGTGATGCACAGTCACCTTGCACACAGTTCAGCACTGATGCAGTTCATGAATCAGACCTAAGGAATGTGAAAGTTGGACAATTGAGAGGAGTGCTTTCCATGGCATTGTCCCTCCGTTCTGCTGCGTAGCAAAGGGGCGCTTGTCATGCTCGGGACGCAGAAGGGAAGGGTGGTGCAGGGAAGCTGTTTAGGTCTTGCTTATTGTGCAAGGAGCTGTAGCCATAGTGTGTGTTACAGATAGACTGAGCTCACTGGAAGTGTGTCTGGGTTAGACTGATGCCTAATCCAGGTCTCCTTGGCAGCAAGATCTTGTCATGATGGACAGCCTCTTCAGCTAACAGATAGCTGTCTTTCACATGTGGTTACCTAAGCAGTCAGGAAATGGAATGATGTGTAAAGGTGGGGAGTGGCTAGAACTAATTTGGAAATCTCAGAGTGGGAAGTTCATGGCAGTTTAGTCAGGGTGTTGTTGATAAAATAAAAATAATAACCTAACCAGGAAACTTCTTTGCTTTCTTAACATGGGAAACACCTACTAAGCTGCACAGGTGGAATCTTGATGTACCAAGAGTGAGAGGTCCTTAGGAATGCATGAACTCTTACTAGTTTCTGCAGTCGCATTGAATGGGTAGTTGTCTTTTGAAATGGGTATTTAAGAGCTTGGTCCAGATGTTGGCACCCCCTCTGGAAAATGTCTACAACTGTTCATTCAAGGAATGGGCATCGTGATGCCCATTTGAAACACTTGTGTTTGAAGACACTGAAAGCAAAGGAAGCTCTCTGCAGAGTGAGGGCTCACAGAATCACAAAAAGGCTGAGGATGGAAGGCATCCGTCCCTGGAGTGCATGTGGTCCAACGCCCCTGCTCAAGCAGGACCACCTAGAGCAGGCTGCGCAAGGCCACGTTCGGATGGCTTTTGAATAGCGCCAAAGATGCACAAGAGACTGCACAACCTCCTTGGACAACCTGTGCCGGTGCTTAGTCACCCTCACAATTAAAAGTGTTTCCTGATATTCAGAAGGAACCTCTGGCGTTTCACTTTGTGCCTGTTGCCTGTCAGTGGGCACCACTGAAAAGAGCCTGGCTCCTCCTCCTTTACACCTTCCCTTTAGGTATTGCTACACATGGAGAAATCATCCCTGAGCTGCTGCTTCCCTAACCTAAACAGTCCCAGCCCTCTCAGCCTTTCACAGAATCACAGAATCATTTTGGTTGGAAAAGACCTTTGAGATCATCGAGTCCAGTCATTAACCCAGCACTGCCAGGTCACCACTAGACCATGTTCCTCAACAGTACATCCACATGTCTTTTAAGTCCCCCCAGGAATGGGGACTCCACCACTGCCCTGGGCAGCCTGGGCCAGGGCTCCATAACCCTTCTGGTAAAAAAATTTTTCCTAGTGTTGAACCTAAATCTCCCTTGGTGCTGCTTGAGGCTGTTTGCTCTTGTCCTGTTGCTTGTTCCTTGGGAGAACAGACTGGCCCCAACCTCACTACACCCTCCTTTCAGAGAAGGTCTCCCCTGAGCAGAATGAAAGGGTTGTCAAGCAGTGGAACAGGCTGTCCAGGAGGTGGTGGAGTCCCCATCCCTGGAGGTATTCAAAAGACGTGTAGATGTGGTGCTGAGGGATGCGATTTAGAGGTGGATGTGGCAGTGCCGGGTAAACAGTTGGAGTCAATCATCTTAAAAGGTCTTTTCCTACCTAAGCAATTCTATGAGTCCTTATCTCTCTTATACTTAGGAGCCCACAGCTGGACACAGCACTGCTGGTGTGGCCTCGCCAGCGTGGAGCGGAGGGAGTCTGTTCATGAGTGACTCGGAAGAGTTCATTTTATAAGCTGCTTTCCCGTCATGGACTTGTTCTCTCAAAGGCCACAGGCAGCTGAAAAAATACTGGCAGAGGTGTCTGTGCCCTGGGAATTGGAATATGTCCAGTTGTGAGGCGGGGGCAGAAGGCACTGAAGTGTTTCGAAACCGATGAGTGGTATTGGGAAGAAGCAGAAACTGCTGGCATCTGGTTTTCTGCACTCTTGATGCTTTCTGTGTCAGTCCTCACGGGTGCTTGAGAAGAAGTGGAAGTGCTGTGGTCCTTTTTCTCTTTTCCATCTCCCAGAGCTGTTCGATGGGAGTGCTGGCTGTGAGCTCTTGGAACGAGCTGAGCGGGCTGTGGGCAAATACAGTATATGAGTAATGCCTTTCAGTGTTACAGATTCGGTAGAGCAGCGGTACTGTTTCCCCAGCGCTTTGCCAGCGATTTAATTAGAAGTGGCAGTTTTAATTAAATAACACAACTGGAGGCTGGGTGATTTCCCTCCTCCAGTTCCCTTCCCCCAGTTTCAGAAGAGAAGGGTTTTTCTACAGTAGATTCAGTTAGCGGAAAAGTGTATATGACAAGCAGTACCCGCTGAACCATGGAAACCACGTTAAATGTGGCTGTTTAATAACAGTGGCACGTTACATTAATAATTTAAGTATTTCCACTAAATAACTTCTTCAGATATGCAGCAGATCCTAGAAAAAACAGTGACAATACCAGAGGCTGATACTCAGAGGGAACAGAAAGGGAACAAACCAGCTTTTCTTGTAGGAGGTAACCTTGACCTTGTCAAGTTTTTCTGCTGAATAGGCTGAAATCCTTTCATTTGACTCCAACTTCCATGTTGTTGTTGTTTAGGTGTGGTTTGGGCTGCTTTTTTCAGGGGGGTGGTGGATGTTTGCTGGTTTTGCCAGAGCCCTGTGCTGTGATTTTGTCAAAGTCATATTGCCTCAGTCAGTGGGGTTTGGCAGTGGAACACCTCAAACATACCATCTCTATGCAGAATAATAAAACTCCCAGCTTCAAGTGACGGCGTGGATGTTTTGAACAAATCATGTTGCTGTAAATATATTCTTACTTACTTTCTCTAAATTGTCAGGCTAATCACATCCAATAATCTCCCAGTTACACTGATTACTTTCTTGTTGTCTTGTGTAATATCCATAAAGTACTGTGCAATGATTGCCACTTAGAATATTCCAGTTTCACCCTTTCAGAGAGCTAATGTTAGTCACTGTGCCAGCATCTGGACTCTCTGGAATATGAGAATATCTTCCCTGGGGTCTTTATTTACAGACAGAAGGGATAAACATTCATTATCTCGAATGGTCTGTTGACTGGGTTTGTTTTATCCCTGAAAGCAAGTGGTTGAAAAAGACTGATCATATCTTTAAGGCTGAAATTGTACCAGGGATGAACCTGGCACCGTGAGAAACTGCAATGCACCAAGTGTTTTTTACACAGGGGGACTACTGGGGCTTTCTCCTTTTGACAGCTCTTCCTCGCAGCTCTCTTTCTCCCATGCTCTGTGTAGTCTGGATCTTTATAATTTCCTGAGGCACAGAATGCCTTAATTCCCGTGTTCATCTTGCCAGCAGAGAGATAACCCAGTTTTATAGTGCTCCCGAGAAGCGCAGGAGCTGGGAAAAGGCCGGCAGCTTGGGAGCTAATACCACACGTGCAAATACCCAAGTGTTAGTTGCTCCCAGAGTGGGGACTAAGCTTCAATCCCCTTTAGGCAGGTTTTGTGCAACTCCTGGCCATTAAAGGGGATCACTCACCTCATGGGCCGCCTGTTTGCAGCAGTGCGCAGCATCATCGGACACAGGGTTTCTGTGTGCTCACAGCTCCTTTGGGGTTATGGGTGGCACAGGGCGCAGGAGCTGGTGAAAGCACATGGCTAAGGAAGAGAAAAAAACTCCATTCCATACTATCTTTTGGTAGTATGTGTTTGCAAGATCGGTAATTTTTAAAAAAAAAATTTGCTTGTATAAACTTAGTGAATTGAGTTACAAGAAAACGATTCTGAAAATAATGCCAAAATGATCCACTGTCAAAATAAGACTGTACTCCTGTAGCTTGGAGGTCGTGGCATCAGAACTGTGGTATCAGAGGTTACTGTGGTATAAAGCTTCAGGTGGTTAAAACCTAATCATGCCCGTGGTATTTGAGGAGGAGATTTGTTATTCTTACAAGCAACTAGGCAGAGCAGAAAAAAAATTAATATGGTGGGTTAGTCATAACCACTTCTTTCTTTTAAAACAAGTTAATGCAAGGAAGATAACCAAATTACCATTTAATGTGGAACACCTTGCTGAGTTTATTACTGTTCTACCTTTTTGTGGGCCACGTGGAAATAAATCCCTACTTACGACCTGCTATTTGCGAAATACTGAGGGTTAGTCATTGGGATACTACCGCACTAATGAAAGTATCTTCGGTCCTATAGTGCTAGGACAGCCTACTGTAATTCCTGAAGAAGCACTTCTGTAGATATGTGCTTATGTATTCTTAGCATTTCTTTGTCTTATGAAAAGCTTTGGCTTTGATGTGCTTAAAAATTTCCTGTGAGTCATAGTGATAGTTGCCAAACCATTGTTTCTGTTCTTTTTGGACTCGATTCTAGTTCTGCAGTTGTTTCCTCCTAGGGGGTTAAAGTCCACAAGCTTTTATTAAGATAAATGTCAGTGATTTCAAGTGGATTTGCATGAAGGAAGCCCTTAGTCTCTGGTAGAATAAATCACATGTAATGTTTAGTTCTGAAGTGACAGTGATTACAGGAAGCGTTAGAAGTAAAAGCTGTGGCCCGTTCCAGCCTTTGCCTGCTCCTTTGCCCTGTCTCTGAAATAGGGAATACTCTGTCCTCCCTTAGCGGTCCGTGAGCTGAACATCCCCTCTGGTCACCGTCTGTTTAAAGACCAAACCCGGTCCTCCCTCCCAAACAATTAGTGCAGTGTCTTGTTCTAGAAATGACATCAAGGCAAAAGACGGTGGTCAGCGATACGCTTTCTAAAAATACCCCTTGCCAAAGCACAGAACTGAAAGTCAGAGTTCAGAAGGTTCTTTACAGCACCTGCAAAATCAGTAACTTACTCATGTCCGTCCAAGACAAGTGGATAGCCCGGGTGGCAGCACGGCTTGCTGTCTTACATGTGGTAATTACCCACTGAAATTTAAAATTAGCGGGTGTCAGTCAGTGGGTCATGGTTTATTCCAAGTTAAATCCTTTGCTGCTGCAGCTTGCGCACTGCTGTAGCTGGCACTGCTTTGGGGGGTTATAGCTAGCTGCGTCTTTTTTGTCTTTTTACTGTTAGACAACACTGTTTTATCAACATTTGGAGCAAAAAGGAGGGTATCTCCCAACATTCTTTTGGGATACGTGAAGATGCCTTCACCATTTCAATTGTCAAACAGAACTCTGTTTAGTTCCTAATGCTCTTAATGGATTTAATGGGTTGAGCTATTCCTCTTTAAGGTGGGGTGTGTAGGACTGGAGCTCAGCAAGGCTTTCAAGTATGTACTTAAGCCTATCCCTCTCCAGTGAAGTATTTGAGGGCAAGCAGATGCTGCAGTGCTTGTCAGACTGCTGAGTTGATGCCTGAAATTTCAGGCATCTCATCTATGATACTGTTTTCCAAACTTACTTTCAGTTCCTAAGAATTATTTTTCAGACACCATTGCTTCCTGCAAACTTGTTGCAGCTTTCTCCAGGAAATGAGTTAAATGGAAAAAACATTTCCCGAATTATGGTTTAGAGCTGTTCATTCAGGAGCAGCTCTAAAACACTCATTTTCAGTGTTACTGTTTTGAAGAAGGTATGTGAAAATATGTGGGAGCCAGTATGCAAGGCTTTAGTCGGCTTTTGCAGACCGACGACTCTTCGGTTTGACTCACTGGAACACAGGGCTGGAAAATAAACCTTTCATACTTCACATAACGCAGCCATCAGTTGACTCTGTTGGGCAAACGTGATAAATCTGTCCTGAAGCAGCTCACCAGGTTTGAAGGGCCCCCCGCCCAGGACGAAGCCGTCGCTTCCGTCAGCTGCGTGTGCTGCCTCGCCAGTGCTGTGTATGCTCCTGGTAGTTCCGGCATTTCTGCCCAGCTCAGGAAGCCAGCGTTGTGAATTTTGTGAACGTGTCCCATAGCTTTCACAGCTGTTAGCTCAGGGAGAGTGTAGCACGACTGTCAGACTGGTGCTTTGGGGAGCTGACATGCTGGTTCGACAGCATTCTGTAATTAGGAATGATTTCAGGATTAGTTTCAGAAGCTCATTGTATTTGTATAGTGTTTTTTCTTATTTAGAGTTTTCTTCCCGTTGCTCTTGTTTAATCTCATTCTCCACGCCTTCCCAATGGTACGATGCCGAGAGGCGGTGAGCACCCTGCAGCTCCCGCTGCTGGGCTGTTACGTGTTCCTCTGCCAGAGCTGCGGAGTGGAGGCTGCTGCTGGGCTGAGAGGGGGGTGTGCCAAAGCACACGGTGTGTTTGGTCCACTCGCACACATGCCCTGCTCTAACTCCTGCTGAGAGTGCGTGGAGTGAGCTTGCACATTGTGGAATAGAGCTCGTCATGCTTAACGTCTGAACTACTCAGACAGGACTCATGGCTGAGAAGCTAAACCAGCTTAAACGAACCAGCAGAAAACGGGGCAAAATGAGAATACTTGCCCGTGTAATAGAAAAAAACATTAATATTAACACTCTTTTAAAAAGCAGAGATTCGTCTCCTCTAACCTGATGAAGGTATTTAACCCAGAAATAGGCAAAATGCCTATGGACAATAACTACTTTTTGTGCTCTAGGGACACGTTTAAAGTTGCGTCCGCTTGTGCCAGTGTGGCTTGCTGGGACGATGCAGCAGTTTCAGACTTTTGCTGATGCTCTTCTTGCTTTTCTCCGAAGTCACTTCTCTTGGAAGAGGGAAGTGAATCACCAGCTGGCTGTTGAAATCCACAGCAAATCAGAGTATGAAAAGGCAGGGAAAAAGAGGATTCATCATCTTGAACTCAGCACTGTGTGAACACACACTTTTCAGAACAGTTCAGAGGTTCCCAACATTAAAGTAAAATCCAGTCTGTGTTCTTATCACTCTCTTGGTCTCCTGTCTGTTCCATTTCGGACATTATTAAACACAAATCATATAAAAAAATAAAGTCTTCCTGGCTCAGTGCTTTGCTCTTAATGTCCCATGTTCTACTTCCTCCTTTTATTGCCTCTTTACTTTAAAGTAAATCGTGTGTTCCTCAATTGCAGGAGCTGTGCTAGAAACAGAAGAAATACAGAAATAGCTTGCACTTTTTTTTGGCCATAGTTGTCACAGAAATCAGGGCTAAAGTGTCTCGGTGAAGTAGCCCGAAGACATTCTACCATCCCTGACTCTATAATCTGTGCTTTGTGCATAGGAATGAAGTCTCTGTGTCTATTTATCGAGTTCACACACACTGTGAACACTAAAATATTAACACAGAAAGTGAGTGGGAAGTGGAAGAAAGCCCTACAGGAGCATTAATCCAGCTGAAAACTGCTATTGTTGGCGGCCTTTGCAGCTGAGCACAAATGTGCCTTTTGTTTTCTTAATGCCCTGGGGCAGAATTTGCAAATCGACAGGTGGGGGCTTTATTCATCATTTTACAAAGCATCTCAGATTATATCTCAGATATATTTTGCTTTTCCTTGATATTCAGAAGCTTGATTGAATAGAAGTGTGTGCAGGGACGTAGCCACAGAAATAACTGGAGGCGTACTCTGTGCCCTCATTTCTGGTCTGTTGATGCTTTCGACCGATGGCTGAATGAAAGGATTGCCTCTGCTATTGCTGGTGCATGCTCTTATCTGTGACGGACCTGGGTGTCCCTGGAAAAGATGTCTTCATAGCCATGGACACCTGGCGTGTGCTTCTGCCCCAGAAGCGTGAGGAGGGGTGGGTCGGAGGAGTACTGTCGGTGTCCGTGATGGTTCAGGATATGAATGTCCCACTTCCTTCGCCACAAATACTGGGAAGAGAGGAATAAGTACAGACTCTGCGTTCAAGTATTTCCCTAGGAGCGAGTAGTGAATGCCAGAACATTCATTTTGAAAAAGTGTGTTTGGGAATTGAAGGACCATATTCCCTAGCATTTCCCTTCTTTGAGAAGAGGGGAAGGGGTGAGTGAGGTTTATATGTGAACATTCTGTAGCGTGAGCTCGGTAATGGGAAACTCGTGAGGTACTGCTCTAGGAATAAATGTGGTTCGTGTTTTACCGTACAGGCTGAAAAGGGCTGGGTTGAAAATTGCTGAAGGTCTGTAAACTCTGTCATAAGAACCAGCTCAGTCAAGGGGCTTAGTGTTATTGCTGATCCCCTCTAATGGCTTCCACTTACAGAAATGATCAGTTCTAAGAAATAGAACTGGGATGTTTCCAGAGCCTTAATATACTTCCTCCGAGACACTTTAAAAAAAATGCATTTGATGCAGTGAGGTTGTGTCCAAACCACATTCCTAGACGTAAAGCAAGTCCCTGTTGCAACACTCCTCCTCTTAAAGCACAAACACGTGCAGTCCCCGACACCTAAAAGGCTTCTCTGTGCTCTTTATGGTTGTCGGAGAAGCTGATGCCGTCAGTGGTGGGGGAGGTTGTATTGCTCTGTTAACCTGCGTGACTGCCCGACTGAGTTACAAAGATTTGGTTTGCAGAACAGCCAGGGGAAAACGTGTGGGCAGAGAATGGCTGCTGTTTCGGGTCAGCCAGGCATCACACCGGACATTTGGGTAGTACCAAAAGGTAAACTTTCTTTAAGGCTTTTTTATTTTGCAGCTCTGCGGTTTTTTGGCCTGGAACCTGCACACGTGGAAGAGTTTATTGCAATCTTAAAATTCCAGTTGTACATATTTTTACTACGCACAGCGCATTGATTTCTCAAGGGAGAGCTCTATTAACTTCCCCCATGCCACACAATCCAGATTGATTCCAGCCAGTCCTTACTGTTCCTCAAAAGTGAGAGGAGAAAGTTTGTTTGGACAAGCGCTGTTCCTGTCTGGAAGTGTGGCCAGGCTCTGCCCTGCTGGGGGACAGGGCAATACTGCTGCAGATCAACAACAGAGGGCTTGTGGAGGCAGTTCTAGGTGGGCTTGTGGTCTGGAGTGGGAGACTTTTGGAGTGGTGTCCTTCTTGCATGGCCTGGAGCGCATGTGAATGACTGTACCCTGCACAAATCTGCAGGGAGAGCGCCAACCCGCCTACAGGCCTCCCTTCCTCGCAGAGGTTAAAAAAATGGGGTGCTTCTGTGATGGAGGAGCACCAAGCCAAGGTCTTGTGACTCAGTGAAGCGTTTGCAGACCTGCTAAGCCGGTTGCCGTTCTAAACCCTTAATCTTTCAGAAGTCCTGTGTCTGTGTAGCGAACAAGGGTCAGATCTGACCCAGGGGGTGAGCAGCCCTTTGTGCCGATCTCGTGCCCATGAAAATTCCCATTCCACCTGCTTCAGCGTGACCAGGCATGCCTTTGCACAGCCCAGAAACTGCTGAAAGGTTGGGTAGGTCCTAGCTGGCAGCTGAGCCACCTGCAAGTCAGGTAGAGCAGGGCTTAACTTTCTTGCAGCGGGCTTCACCTCCTAAGCAGGCTCAAAGCTCTCTGACGCCTGGCTTGCTCTCGGTTCAAAGACCTTAAACACCTTTTGTCTCAGGGAATAGCCTCCTGATCTCTCATGTGAAGATCGAAGAGCTTATTCTGGTGAGGTTTTTAGGTGCACAGAGGTTACGTTCTGTGACGAGCTGTCAAATTCTAACAGAAACCAAAAAAAGCACAAAGAGGAGATTCTAATGCATGACAAGGTTTCCTTTCAATACGAGCCTTTTCTGTGAAGGAGAGTGAGCAGAACAGAGCCTTTTTTAGTCAAAATAATACTAACACAGGAAAGAAAGTATATCCCCTTGTCAGAATTTCCTTCTGATTTCTCTGGGAGAATGTGACAGGGCCAAGGTGTTTGGGGGCAGGCTTTGAGGTATGCTGCAGAGCAGCCTGAAGAGCCTCTTGGGATGTAGAGCTCCTTGTTTTCATTTAGCTGAGGGAAAAACATGGGAAGAAATGAGAAAGGACAAAAATGGAAAGAAGCTTACAGACAGTGAAAGGGGCTAAAGATTGATAGACAGGTTAGCATCGGGGCGATGCACTTAACGTTGTTTGCTGCAGAGTGCAAGGTCTAACAATAAAACAACGGCAGGAAACCCACCACGGTGACTGCTGTTGGCAGAAGGAGGCTTTGCGTTGGGGAGGCTCGTGTTGTCAATACCTGTGTGGGTAGGTGGGGAGCGGCAGGTGTCTCTGCTGTGGCCATAAGCAGAGTTTGGGTGGTCAACAGGATCGGCGCTTTGGGTTAGAACCGTGACGCTGCACTAGGAGGGATTTATGCTGAAGCCCTTCGTGCTATCCCTCTTTAACTGTAAAATTTCTTACGGCTTAGCCCAGGACCCAGGTATAGGCTGTGTATGTAGGTGTTGGTAAGAAAGTAAATTTAGATCCCGCTTAAGCCATTTGTCACGTTATTTGCCTGCCTGATCTAGACTCTCTACAGACTGTCTGGGCTGCAGCAGTCGTCATGAATTGTAATGGGAGCTCGAGGTCCATCAGAGTGTCGTCGTATGAACTGGGGTTAGTTCAAGTCTGTACATTCGTACGCTCTGCCAGCAGCCCAGATTTCACACTGCTACGTTCTGTTTGTTCCAGGTTTCACAGCTTTTCGTGAGTTATTGTAAAGGCTGAATTTGTCACGGCTCAGTGCAGTCGATCTTTTTTCTCTTCCGTGGCTACCTATCACATTAAAGTTATTTGTAGCTGGCTGCAAGGTTTTTTCCATTAATAAAGCTGTTATTCTCGTTGCGCCCTTTCTGATTGTATCAGTGTTGCACAGGCAGTGATCTTTTTCCAATCTTGATAACAGGCTGATGCTGTGAGAGATGCCAACTGTTCACAAAGGGGACTCGCGCTAGAATTTATCAAGCATTCCTCCTTCTGCATTTGCTTTGCTGCTTTTTGAGCTTCTTATTTGTATTTGTCATCTAATTTTCTTACAGTTCCTTATGTAGACAGTGTAGGAATCTTTTTTGTAATCAAGTATAGGCAACTGAAAGAAACCTGCTACTGAAATTAGTTTTTCTAGAGCTTTTCCTCTGATACTGTTGTAGCACGCATGTTTTATGCTAGACGCTACTGGAAACTCCCTCGGGACTTGTGGGAGTTTGCTGCCTGCTGGGTAATTTCTCTGCTGTACTTGTCGTGGCAGGACACTTCTTTTCTAACCGACCCTTGGTGGAGCGATGCATCTTTTTACGCTTCAGATGCTTGGGATCTGAGTGCTCCAAATATTTCGGTTTGACCTGCCCTTTGACATTCACCTTCGGGTCATCAGTAACTGAAACCTGGCTGAAATCAGGGTACCAGAAATAGATATTTATGTACACAGCATTTGCAAGTGGAGGTACTTATAAATAAGCTGAGTGGAGGAAGGAAGGAAAACAGTGTTTCTTGAAACACGTAGAAGAAACACAGAGATTTTAAAGGCAGATTGTCTTCTTGGTACCCTTCAAGGTTAAATTTGCGTTTGGTTCCCCCTACAAAAACATAGCTACTGCAGACTCACTCAGGAGGTTTGTGACGCTCCTTTGACTACTCTAAGCACTAGTCTAAGCTTTGGAAGTGCAGCCGTCACCTTCTGGGCCATAATGTCCACTGAAATCCTCGACTCCAGGCGTATCTAAGGCTCCTTCTGTTGCCACACTCGTGGCACAGAGTGCGTGGTGTGAGGTACCCGCATTCGCTTTGCATTTCCTTTTGTATAACTGTATAATAACAACTGCTCTAACACAAGCGGCTGAATGAGCAGAGAGCTCATGATTGTAAGTTGTGTGACACCAGATACCACCCCATCGGCACCAGTCAGTGTACTGGTTAAGTCTGGGTACCAGTCAGCTAAGTCTGACTGAGCACCATGGGCATGTGACAGCGGGGCATGTCCTTGCTTTGACACGTAAGCTGACAGCGTGTGCAACAGTTTTATTCACTGGGCGCTTTCATGCTTTCCGTTCAGTGAGAAACCTCTGTGTAGTTCCTATGCGCTGTCACCTGAGAGTTTATTTCCCCAAGTGAATGGTGAAGTCGTGTTTACTGGTCTGGTTTTATCACCTTGTTGAATTCACTGTCTGCCCACTGGAGCAGGAGGAACGATCGCTACCAGGTTCCCCGTGCATTGTGTGGGTTAGTACTTGAGACTGCCGTACCCAGCTGTACCCGCCTGCTCTG
>NW_010413188.1:35366-37220 GCF_000710305.1 Buceros rhinoceros silvestris | reverse complement strand
TGTGGGTTAGTCCTGGAGCCGGCCGTCCCCAGCTGTCCCCGCCTGCTCTGCGGGCTCACAGTGTTGTACGATAACAGCTAAATAGCTTCCGAAAGTGTCTGGTGTAGGTGAGAACTTAATCCCAGATGGCGTCAGTTCAGAAGCTGGGGTACAGCAGTGAATAGCAGAGAAATTCCAGTCTTTGTGTGCAGCGTTGGCGATGAGGCTCTGTGTTCTATCGCTGTTACTCCTGAAGAGTTGACTGACACAGGATGTATTTAGCACTTCTTAGAAGACTCCCAGACACCTGCCAGGTTTCTGCCTCTGCTGGCTGGTCCTTTAAAGACACTGAGATGGTACAGAGCAGCCTTTTGGAGTCGGGCTGGTCGTGCACCAGAGATGCACATCTTACGCCAAATGACCAACAGTCCCTTGATTTTTTTTCATTAACCTCCCCCCCCACCCGCCCCCCGAAGACACTGTTCGTATTTCTGTCTTTATTCTAAACCCAGCTTAGTGCAGTTTGCATTTCTCCCTGTGTACTGTGTAGAACAGGGCAACCGGTCAGCCCGTGGTCCAGTTACAGCCGAAGCTGGTGGCTGTTCCGGTGCTGGGACCAGAGACCTCCGTGCTTGTATTTCACACGTGCTGCAACTGAGTTTGAACATCGTAACATAAAACCCCAGGGAAATGAGTTAAGTTTATAAAAGAACTTTGAGCTTATCTTGAGGTTTTTAAAATATTTTAAATATAACCTAACATCTGTAGGATGGATTCAGTTGTTCTTATTGATAAAGTTGACTGAGAATATTGCAAAGTACAAATTACAGAAAAAGAAATGAAATTTCTTTTCTTGTTTTTTCCACGAGATTTAAGAAGTGTTTTACAAACTTGAAGTGCTAATTATAGTATTTTAAAGATGGAGTTTGCTCTTTATTTTTTTTTCTAAATCTGTTGACATAGTTCTTTTATACATACCTATCTAATTACCTGGGCACTTGGCAGTAAGGATTGAGCTTTATAATTTTCCTCTAACATCTGATGCTAAATTACTGACTCTGAGTCATCATCCGTAGCAACTTTTCCTAAACTTAGTAATTCCTTAGTATTTTCAGAACTAACCTCACCGTGCAGTTGTTGTGACAGATGATAATTTGATTTAAGGGTTAAAGCACCTTATTTCAATTGTAGCACATTTTTTACATTCCAAACAGTTGTGTTTTCTAAAGTGAGCATTTTGGGAAATTTGTGATGCTTACTGTAGCTGTGTGAGAATAAAACTTACAATTTAATGTTTACGTACTTTATTTAAAAGAGTGTAATTATTGTAGAGCAAACAAACTGAGTTATGCTGCACATGTCCGTGGGCTTCGAGAAGTCCTGGAAACTTCTTGTAGCAAAGAATATGGTCTTAAATTACATCTTCACTGGTATGATTTGAAACTGCTGGCTTTTTGTGTGGTTATTTTGTGTATTTTTTAAACATGAAACACATATGAGAATAGCATCCTGAGCAGAGGGGACGATGTGCAGAAGCCTCCCTTCTGATTAATTGATGTTTAAACACGCTTAAGCTGCGTCTTACTTGCCTTCAAAAGTTACTACTCTGCCTTAACTATTTCAAACATATTGCAGGATTTTTCTAATAAATTTATGTATTTTTGTCTATATTGAGTTAGATTTGCAATGTAGACACCGAATGATGGGATTTCTCTGAGTGAGTGTATTTGCTGTATGCCTCTGTGTTTCTTTTTTTTAGTAATTCTGCCGGTAGAGGCTGACATTTTGCCCTGCGACTGTGTTTTTCCTTTACTACAGCCAGAACTGCTAGGGCGGCAGAAATCAGAAGGTGTGTTTGCCTTCAGCTCCCCCGCT
>NW_010413188.1:23549-35276 GCF_000710305.1 Buceros rhinoceros silvestris | reverse complement strand
CTGAACCCGTGCCTGCTTTATCATTATCTGACTTGGGAAATCTCTCTTCCCTTTTAGAGAATGTAGAAGTAAACAGTGTGCCTTCATATTTAGTTTTACATCGTGCACGCGCACTGCGATCCATCGCTGTTTGCCGATGACCTCTCTGTTGCCATCGTTAGTTGTGCTTTCTGAAGGCTCTACTGATTATGGCTAGAACAGTTGGATGGATGAAGGGAATTGCCAAAAAATTAGTGCTCACTAATTGAGGACAATTACTTGATGTTAAGTTGTCAAGATCATTCAAGAGAGCCAGACTTAGTGTTGCCTCCTCTGTCACTATGCAATATGATTTAATAGCTTCCTTCCCCAATATGCATAAAACTGTCTGTCTGTCAGTCTGTCTCGCTTGCCCACATTGGTGTGAGGTTGGCTTCAAGGAGCTGGTTTTGAGTGTTTCAGACCCGCAGCTGTCTGCCGGGTGTCCCTCCGCTGTGAGGTGTGTGCTACACCCGAGACATCTCCTGGAGGAGGAGGTTAGGATTCTCCCGCCCAGCTTGTCCCTTTTCTCCACTCACTTTTGAACTCAGTAATCAGGAGTGTGTTAAACAAGGCTTTGTCTTTTCTGATTTCTCTACAGACTGTGCTCTTCAGGCTGTATTATGGCCGTTTTTAGGGGTCAGCGTGGTTGCTGTTACTTCCTTTCAGAGATCCAGGCTTACACTTTGTGCTGGAGTGCGACACTTTTGTGATACCTTTGGTATCCTGCCTGAGTTTTTAAGGACATTTTAATTAAGTGCAGTAGGAGGGCACAGGAATGGAATTGTTTGGTAACAATACTATTATGACACTTGGGAGGTTGTGCCTGCGATCAGGAGCTGACTGGTGAGTGCACTGTGCGAAGCTGACTGGTAAAGGACACGGCCAGTGGCAGGAGAAACAGCCCTCAGGATCCTAGTTCAGCCCTTAAAAACAATAGCTACCGCAACAACCAGCGTATGTAGGTAATTCCAAGACTGGAGCTACCAGCCTGGTGGGAAGATGCCTAGGTTGTGGCCATCGCTTTCATCACAGCTCATGTGGTTTATGCAGGGGCTGTTGATGCCTTTCACGTGAAGCAATCCTCACAGCAGGCAGATCATGTCTTCCTGGTCCCCCGTGAATGCCCAGGATCACTGCCACATGCCCCTGCACACCTGCTACTCTCATCTGCACCGGCTGGTCTCACCTCGCTCGTCCAGAGAGTCTCTGACCTGTTGACCCACGAGCTGAGCACCTCTACCGCCGGCAGGCTGATGATAAACAGTGGTGGTTGGAGCAAATGCAGTAGAAGTGTGCTACTTTAAAAAAACCAGCTGAATCAAAATGGGGCTTGACACAAGTAGTAGTATTTGATCTGCAGGAGTGTCACAGGGCTCGGTGGTGTACAAGTCCAGACCTACATCCTGCTGCTCTGCCCGAAGATTAAAAGGAACCAAATGGCCGGGAAAGGAAGAGCCAACAGATGGTACACCTGCACCTACGTGTCCAGAGGATCTTTGGGTTAATGAATAATGAGCCTGAGAGAGAGCTTAGCCCTGCTGGGAGAATAATAACTGCTGGTCATTAGTTACTGGGAGTCCCTGGGGCATGGTGTTGTGGTGGGAGTGTGTGGTGGCAGGAGTACTGGCGCTGTCGGGGTGCTGTCGTGTGTGCCAACTGTGTGCACTGGGTACGGTTACAGCAGTTAACGATGTTTAAGGCAATGCTGGGGGTTCAGGTTGTCCTGCTGGTGATTAACATCGTAACGTGGTTTATTGCCTGGTCATTATAGGTCATGGCGTGAGTATTTCCTGTTCTCCCCAATAAACTGGCAGCTTCATTTTTCTAATGGAACTGCCTGTGGTAGTCTATCAAAGAGATGGTTGGCTGCAGTAACCTAGCTCAGGTTTGAATGTCAAATCTTTATGGATCTAAATAAAGGAGGTATTTTTTAAAGATCACATCAGGTGATGTATTTTTTGTTGCTTCTGTGAAGCAAATACACTGAGCTATGTTAATCTCCATACTAAAACCAACTGTTTTGCTTTCCTTTGTTGCAGATCACCAGAAACTGGAAAGAGAAGCTAGAATCTGTCGCCTCTTGAAGCATCCCAATATTGGTAGGAACATTTAATTGCTTTATACCATAGAAAAACAGTTTAGAAAATAGAGGGGAACCCACAAAATAACAAATACAAACAGCAGGTCAGAGAAGTCAAGAGGAAATAGCTCCAGGCAAGACTATTTCTTTGTGATGTGGTGCTCCTTTCTGATTCTACTGTGGGATGTAATATCCTGGCAGATCATCTAAAGCAACCTGCACTGTCCTTGTCTTTGCCGAGCTATCGCTCTGCCATCGACGAGCTCCCTATGCCAGGTGTTTGGGTGGTGGTTGAGCAGTGTGTAGGAGGAGTTATTTCCAGTACTGCTCTTGACTTTTTGAGACCTGCAGAAGGATTTCATCTAACAGCAACAGTATGTTGCAAAATGAGACAGACCAATGTCAATAGAGTTAGTGTAGGTTTTACTGAGATGCTTATTTTATCCTGGTTTATTTTGTGTTGGGAGATTCTGTTCTGTAGAAAAGATAGGTGGATGCAGGAAGCTCTGCTCCTTTTATTTCCAGAACTGTATGTTTTCCACTCAAGCATTCATGGAAGGCAAAAAAAAAAAAAAGGGAATTTGGAGGTGTGAGGTGTGTCTCTTCCCCTGCCTTAGAAACAGTAGAAACAGGTAAGTACCTTGATCTTTAAGGAGTTGTGTCTGGGGTTTTCAGACACTGAATTATATGCCAAAGCGATCTCTCACAAGAATACTTGCTGTAGCTCAGACTTCTGCGGAAGGGTGGGATTTTCCTGTCCACCTTGTTCCTCTATCCCCATGTATGTTCTTAGAAGTTGTCGTCAGAAAAAGCTAGTAATCTCACTGGGTGTTTTAAATAAACACGGATGTTGGGTGCTCCGAAAGCACTTGGCAGTCTCCTTGCCCATCCTTCTGGTTAGTTTTTCTCCTTTTCAATTTTAAGTAACAAATCTTGGTCTTTGTGACATTTTTAGACTAACGTGATTGTTTCATGCTTGGGAAAGAATCAGCTCTTTCCTTTTAATACTGATCATAAATGGGAAACACACATTCCACAGTTCCAAATGAACCTCTGAGAAAGCTCTCTTGTGCAGTTGCAGGAGCTTAGAGGCTTCACATGCAAATCTGGTTATGAGGAAGAGTAGAGTTATCTGTGTTACTGTATCCCAGCCAAAATCTTTGCATTGTAAAGTGATGCAAAGCACAGGAATGTACAATGTGTTGCGGGGAGGAGGTGTCATATTCTGTCATCGTTCCCTTTCTACTGCCAGCCCTGCCTGTTTATCTGCCGAAAAAAGCTCCGCCAGTTAGTGTCGTTACAATAGCGCCTTGTTTGCATAATTGCCTGAGCGAAGGCCGCTTCGTCTCTGGTTTCTCTCTTGCGGGAAGATCATAAATGTGCTCTGAAAATGAGAAACTGGTTTTGTAGACTTAGTAGGGTAACTCTTCAAAAATAATAGTTGCAGCCTCTGAGGTCTCATCTCGTAAGCTCCTGGCCTGAAGAGGTTCGTCTTTGCGTGCTGAGCTGGCTGTCCTGTCTCCACCTTGGCCAGGTCCTACCTTCTCCTTCGCCCTGTGGTTTGCTCTCACCCCTTCTGCAGTTGTGCCCTCAGCCTGCTGAATGTTAGCCCTTAAATCACACATGCTGCCTGTCCCCAGCTGAATCTCTTACTCATGGGTCACTGTCACATCCCTTTTTTAAAAAAGTCATCTCTAATGGGTAATAATGCTGCACCTCGCTAGAAAGCACTAACAGCAAAAAAGTAACACAGCTGTAACAGCGGGGATTGTAGTGCGATGCCTGTGTCTCAAAACTAACTCTTGTGTACGTCTCTCAACTAACCCTTGAAAACAAATTTTTCTTGCGCCGTGTGTATGACCAAGAGTGTGTGTTAAAAACCCTAATAAGTCCATGAATATAAAGTACAGGTTTTTCATCTGTATTTTCTCCCAAATTTACTGCCACAGATCAATTTCCACTAGCCCAGAAAATAAAAGATTTTTTTGAAACGGAACTTGTCGTGTTAGCAACAAGTATGAAAAATCAAGAAAATTAAGAAAACAACCAAAAGCCCACCTCTGCCAGTGCAGTCCCTGCGGGGAAGCAGAGGTCCAGTTTAATGCACTGGGCAGTTTCTCAAAGCTCATCTCAGTGGTTTTCATTGTTGTCTTCCAGTGCAGGGTTGTTTCAGTTACTTTTTGAATTGCAGGGTGGCAGATTTCTGAAGTTAGAATTCAGCAGTTAGAATTCCTCTTCCAGGCTTATTCTTTTTCCTAGTCAGCTTGATAAAATCTCCTTTCTGAAAGTGGCTTGATGTGAAGCTGTCAGTGTCAGGTTAACTTCATGTCTAAAATAATTCTTACATAATAGCACTACTTTAAAGTGTTGTATGGTCTCTCAGTTAGTTGTCTTTCAAGTCTTAAGACTCTGCTAGATATACTTGAGGGTGAAACCCCCTTTTTATTTACCTTTTCCCTGCTCCCCCTCTGGTCAGAGCAAAGCAGCAGAGCTGTGGTGAATCACGTTATTTTATTTCAGCCAGTGCATAAACACACTGTAGTTTTCATAGGAGCAAGATTTTTTTCTTCAGAGGAAGAGAGTTTAAAAAATATTCTAAAGCACTGGAAAAACTTTCCAATTGCCTTTCCAGAGAAAACACAGAATTATCAAAAACCTCTCAGATCGCTGCTTTTGTATTTCCGAAGTAGGTGTCCAATTAATACCTAACTAGAAAAATATTTAGTGTTGAGTTATTTCATCAGGATAGGAAAGAATTCAGGACTGAACTGAGCGATCGACATACCTATTTTTAGCTTCCCAACAATACCATTTTTATATCCATTTCATATCTGGTATGACGGTCATTTTATTTAGAGTGCCATTACGCTGCTAGCAGATCTTAGGGTGACATTTAAAAAAGACTTGCAGGTTTGGTCTGTATTCATCTGCACTCAGCTGGAGAAGTTCCTCTGATTGGCAGAGGAGTCTTAACATTGGAAAGAAGTGTTTAAATTAAAAAAATAATTGAACAAAATTTTGGAACACAAATTTGAACAAGAGATTTGGAAAAGCGCAGTATATAGGGGAAAAATAGAAGACAAAATGAATACTTTCTTTAAAAGGATAAGACTCTGAAATGTGGAAATGAAGGAGACACACATGAAAATACTTTCATTACAGTACTTGATTCGAATCTCCCCAAGTAGTCACTGTGAAACGTTAAACACAAAAAAACCCGAGAGAAACACATACTTGCTGCTGTCTTTTGGAAGTATTGAGGACATCAGGTTATTATTTCAGGAACCACTGTATCTGCCAAGCGTTCACAAATAAAGTACTGAAGCAGGTATTGAGGGAGCTTAACTCCTACTGGCATTTCAGTGGTTTGAGACTAGGGTTGGATACCAAGTTCTGAATTCAAGTGTGAAAATAGAAACGGCAGATGAGGATTCTCACTACACCAGTGTTGGGAGGGGAAGGTCACGAAATCCAAATCCAGCTATCCGGCACTTCCAAGTCCTTACAGACTGAAGAAACCCATGGCCATTGGTTTCGATTCACAGGTGCTGTGTCGCCTGGTACAGCTACGTATGCTTATGTGTAGCTAAGCCTACAGGAGCACAGGGTCATTTGAAAAATGCCTTTCAGATGCAGCAAATTTATTGGTCTTTTAGAAACCGATCAGAAAGAGGAAAGTACTTGTTTTGTATCTGCCAACAGAAGTCACTTCTAGAGTACTGTGCTGAGCGTTGACATCCCCATGTCAGTAAGAATGATCTAGGTAAGGGGGGTGATTCGAGGAGATCTGCCGAGAGAAGCAGAAAATGTCATTTTTCAAGAAAAAGGCAAAAAGAAGCATGACTGAAGTGATGAAGTTAAACATAAGAGTGACTCTTTCGCCAGTGAAGGTATCGGACTAACTTGGAGGTGTGATGATCTCTGGCTTGAAGTGCGGCTTTTCTTTTTAAGCTTTGCACTAAGAACTATTTGTTACCAAAGCTCTAGGTACCCCTGGTAATCGGAACTGTGTGCAGGCCGTTAGTTCTGGAAAGCTGGGTAGTGTTGAAAAAAGTCTCAAAGGTAATGTCTCTGCTTCTGTAGGGAGCTGGACAGTCCTCGCCGGGTTTGTGTATATCCCACACAGAAGTGTCACAGAAATCTGCCTTGAAGATGTTTTCGCTTCCTGTGCAAGTATAGGATATCTCTGTCCAGACACCGCTTTGCGTAGAAGTGATGTTTTCTTTGCACAGAAGTTAGCTTTTCAGCATCTCTTTATTTTACTCATCTTTTTATTGGAAGAAATCCGTGATTGCTCCTCTCTCCAGCTGTGTAGTCGTGATGCCTAACGAATGGTGCAGGGAAAATGCCTGAAAGGAAAATGGATTGGAAATAGTATTTCCTCTTCTCCTTTTTCAAGTCTCCATTTCCCACTTAAGTAATGTTTGTTTAAAAATACAGGATTTGCTCATCCTTTCCACCTACAATTACTCCTCATTGCTTATGTTGTGATTTCTGCCCCTTCTCACCTGAGTTCTTTGTAAGTTCGAAGTAGCAGCAGTAGAAAGCGAGCTCCTCTGATCGTTGTGTGCTGTTGGGAGAACCTCTTGCACACCAAGTTCTGTTTAAAGCTTACCCCCTTTACTGAACAAATACCCGCGAAGGATTTTGTGGATTTGTGTAACTGTGACTTTTACAGCTCTTCAGTGTACTAAGGCTTCCAATTTTTTCATTTAGAAATTTGGAAAGAAAATTTGTAAGGAAAGTAATCATCTCTTCACCAAGAAATCCCCTGTCTTCATCCCATTTTCTGCCTATATCTTCTTTTGGTAAACACTGATCTCTTGGTCCTCTGTGAACTCGAGGTAAAGTTGTGTTGTAGCACTCTGATTTCCACACATTTTTGATGGTGCAATGCTGTCGCACCATCTTCTTACTCCTTCTGGTGTTGATTTAGAGCCCGCGCTGGTGATTTTGGTTTGTGAGGTCCCAAGAGGTGATAAGAACTGCGTTAGTCTGATGATGCAAGTGCTGACCCAGGCTGGAAAACAGCTGACTCAAAAATGTGCGTGTTTTTCCAGCTTGAGTTTCTCTTGCAGGGTTTGTGCTGAGTTTGGGTGGTATGTTTCTAAATCCAAGTTACGCTGTCTCTCTCTGTAGCCACTGGAAGGCCTTCTGCTGTCTTTACATTCCCACTTGTCAAAAGCTGTGCATAGCAAAATGGTACGTGCAGTGTAGTAGGACCATGTACATAACCACCGTCTCCTGGTTTCCGCATGGCAGGGCTAACATGTCTGGATTCATGACAGCACGTTGTTCCCTGCCTGCTGCCGCCTCCTCCCTTTGCCTCGCAGACAAGGGAGGGCAAGCAGACAGGATCCATAAGTCAACGACAGCAGGCTCAAGCCTGACTCTGATGAGTCTTCATCCCTTCCCTGAAAGGCCACAGCAGATTTTCTGACATGTGGCAGCCCTTCAGGTGATAAATGAAGTCCTTTTGGCAGCAGGGCAGGTTGTCCCTGAATGGCTTTGTAAGTCAAGATATTTAGAGGTAAGTAGGACTGCCAAGCAGAAACGGTGCCATGTCAGCTCTAATAGGCCTGAGCCAGCTGGGCATGGATCTGCTCGCGTAGCCTCAGTCGGGCTGGAGCTGTGGTGTTGCCAACCAGCATGAGTTGCCATGCTTTGGAGGGCAGGACCAGTGTGTGGGAACGTGGAGTTGTTGCTCCAACGTTGGAACGTTGCAGCAGGTCAGGAGGCAGGCTAGATGCAGGACAGTCTGGCACACCAGGAACAACGGCAGATCACCAAACTGATCCCGTGAATGTGTTGGTGTCTTACCTGCAGTCTGCTCTGGTTCCCATACCTGGAGCTGGGAGCTTCTCGTAACTGGCTGAGGAAACCGCTAGCGCCCAAGCTTGGCACTGCTCCTCACCAAACTTCACGTCTGTGGTCAGCGTACTTGTTTGGAGCGTACCCTTACGCCCAAAGGACGGGAGGCAAATCCCGCATGGGGGGGTTTTCTCAACTCTCCCCACCGGAACACAAAAGATGAGCCCAGAAGTTGTTAAACCCTTCATGTGGGGGGAAAAGTGAGAAACTTCATATTGTCTTGTCCTTTTGGGACAAAGGATGGTTAAAGATCTGTGGGTTTTCTTTATGCAAGACGATGTGACCTTCATGTTTTACCTTCACCAAGATTTTGCAGGGGACTTCACATTAATTCAGCAGAATCAGAGGAGAAACACTATTTTATACAGCAAATGTGGATTTAGTAAATCTTTTCTGAATTTCTTTTGACTTCCCGTGACAAAGACGGGAGTAGCTCAGCTGGCATTAGTTAAGTTACTGTATAAACTAAATCTGGAATGAAAATCAGGCCTGTTCAGCTTTGCTGGATGTAGTTCTTCAACAAATAGTTTTTCTGAACTTACATTTCAGATTTCACTCTACATCAAAAATATATTAATGCGGACTTAAAAGGTACGAACACAGTTCTTTCCTGGTGCAGTGAAAACCAAACAAAGCCTCAACTATATAAATTTATGCTCAATAAACATGGTCCTCAGGAATACATTAACTCTATCTATGTATGTAAATATATAGATCGCTTATATGTCGCGCGTGTGTGTATATATATAAACTGTATATACATACATAAAAGTTTTTGTTTACCTCACAGAGAAGCCAGAAATCTGTGGGACTGGTGCATTGGAGAAGATCTTCCTGCCTTTAATTATGTTTATTGCTTAGATGAGCTGATCATTTCAACATTTTAATTCTCATCCAATCTATTGAATTAATTAAATTTGCAATTTCCATGATGAATAAGGTGAACCGCAGACCTTCAGAGAATTAAAATGAAACATCAAGAAACCAAGTAAACCGGTGATATAACATGATTTCATCCTTAATGTAAAAGGCAGTTTAATGAGGATTATACAGTAACCGATTCAGCGTTTAAACTCTGCTGGGGCTGCAGCGTGTAGCCGAACAGCGAAGTGCCATGAGAGAGTCCAGGAGCTGGTTTTGCTGTAACTGTTTGTAAACTTCAGTGTACTGTAGCAGGACGGAACCAGGTGAGCCCACAGCAGGAGGGCTTGGTGGCTTTTTGTGGCAGCTGCCTCCTCTGTGCTCTTCCTCATTCTCACCAGCTTTGGTTATTACCGCACATGCGATTTCTTGTCATCGGTGACATGGTTGCGAATGTGCGGTTGATGGTTCAGATGAAGAGACCGATGTCATAAGGATCTGGTGGAGAAGGGCCTTTCTGAAGAGCTGCTGGCAGCCCTAACAGTGAGTGCCATTGAAAAAAGGGCTCTGTTTCAGTTCCAGCCTAATCCTTTTATTCTGGTCAGAGTGGCATCGAGTCGTTCGGGTTTACTCTTCTGGATTAGTGCGGAGCATAACGACTCTTAGTATGGACAACGACACTACTCTTGGCCACGCCAGGTCGGCTCCCTTTCCTTGTAATGCAGGACAAGGTTATTCTTGCTCGAGTGAAGCGCTGCTGGTTGTAATAGCCCTGATAACTGCAGCAACTTCCATAAGATACCAAGGAAATGAGGTTTTGCTAAGATTTGCCACAAATGGTGTCATTTTTTGCCTCAGAAAGTATATGCATAATTTGCGCTGTAATAGGTAATAATAAAGTGTAAATCGAGCATGAACCAGTCCTTGAAGGATTTTCCGCGCCTGCTTACAGCTAGTTTTGTACATTGCCTTAAATGCATGAAAATTCTTTTCACGGTGTGTCCAGATTCTTCTAAACTCTTTTCATTTCCGTGAAGTCGGTTACTCTTGTGCAGCCAGTCACTTTGCCTGTCAAATAGAGTAATCCACAGCATCGGGAGGTGGTGTTTAAACATCTCTCTTGAGGAACCTGCTGCAGGGGTGAGTCCTAGGGGGCTGCCACGCTTCCTCCCATCTGTGTTTTCATCTCTGGTTCTGTTTTACTTTCCATACATGCTTTCTGGAAGGATGAGTTTCATAACTGCATTGCTGACTTCAGGAACTGTATAGATGAAAAAGAATTGCTCTCTTTTTACAAGATGAGTCTTTTGAGAGCTCACATTTTTTTTGTTGGGAAGCTGTTTATTGTGAATCTGCAACCACGTGTTGTGCATATGGATAGACATCATGACTCCCAGCTAAACCACAAATATGTAATTTTCCTCTGGACCCCTTCCTCCAAAAACACGGATCTCTACTACTTCAGCTAAAGTAAGCTTTTTCTTTCAGTGAAGCTAGCACAGGCATTTTTAAAGCGTTTTTAGGGGTATTGTGAGTTCTGTTCCTTGGCTTTGTACAGACAGTGTTGTTGAGGGTTTAATAGGTGAGTTCTGCACTGGCTCAATACCCAAATGCTGGAAAAAAGATTGTGAACCTCTTGAGTTGGGGGGGGAAAAAACCAAAACAAACCCAAACTGGAGAAAAGTTGCAGTATATTGGGCAGCGTAGGGGGGTGTCACTGTTTGGGTGGCATTAGCGCAACTCCTCTGTGGGTGCTAAAATTGTTGTTGGGTAGTTTCCGTGATCAGCCCAGCTCCAGCTTTGATGTCTGTGGCTGTGGGTTGAACCCGCTCTCTTGGAACACTTTTGCCTCAGCCTGTTGCCTTTCTCAAGGGAGATTAGAGAATTATCATTTGGGCAGCGTTTGTTTTCCAAATCTGCCTGTTTGGAGTGTTGGGCATCCTGACCCAAGGAGCGGGAAGGCTGGGCGCAGTAATCAGGAGGTGCCTGCTTCTGGAAAACCTCTCTCCAAGGAAAAAGTGTTTGGTTCTTTGTACCACCTCAGAACTGAGTTCCCTTACCTGCCTCTGCTGTCTCTCCTTCAGTTCCCCGTGGCATGCAGAAAAGGATAAATTCAGAGATGAGGGCAGAGAGAGGGAAAAGAGAAAGGGTGGCACAGGTGGTGGGGAGCAGGAAGCGCTTGGGTGAGGGAATGGGCGAAAGCTGGGATCTGAGCTGGGAGCGCTGAGAAGTGACAGGAAGGTCTCCTGACTTCAGACCATTGATGGTGTTTTGACTTAAGCCATCGTAAATCAGGAGTGGTGATTTGGGGGCTCACTGCGGAGCTTAGGAATGCCTTTATGCCTCTTCCAAACACGACGCAAACCTAGGAAGCTCATTAGGAGAGGGAATCCGTGGGGCTACTCCCATCTGCCCGCACATCTTACTTTACTTGCATACCCTGCCCTGTGAGAAAAGCGTCGTAAATCATGGAATCATGTGGCTTGGAAGGGACTTCTGGAGCTTAGCCAGTCCCATCCCCCTGCTCAAGCCATGTCCAGTAAAATTAGGTTACTTGAGGCCTGTCTGCTGAGTTTGGAGAAGCTCCAGGGAAGGAGGTTGCGCAGCCCCTCTGTGCACTCCAGCTGGAGACCACCGGAGAGAAATAATAGCTAGCAACAAATTATGCTGTCCTAGTAGGTACTTACACTGGGCTGAAATACAAAGGTCATGTCACAGGTTACCTCAAAGGCACAAGGTGTGATGTAATTCCATGGTACGGTCTGGTTCGTGCTCATGGTTTCATACCTGAGCGTTGCAGTAGTGTGCTCGTAGAATGCTTTCCTGGGCAAGATGCTGCAGGAGACAGTAGCTCAGTGCAGGAAGCAAGGCGTTTGCAACACTCCCTTCTCTGA
>NW_010413188.1:3879-23414 GCF_000710305.1 Buceros rhinoceros silvestris | reverse complement strand
CACGTGGTGCTGGGAGGGAAATGGGATATTCTTGAATAAGGGTGCATCCCTGTTAGGCTGGTTTTGTACCTTTCTTCAGGAAACATCCACTTCGGTGTTTAAATATTATGACATGACGTCTTAATGAAAGTGTAATTTGACTAAAAACTATAAACAGGGAATGCAGTTTCGAATTGGTTGCAAGGTGTGCGTTTCACAGTATGACACCTGTGTGTCAGCTCAGGTGCAGAAATCCCTCTTCCTCTTGCTTTTTTGCATTTCATGTGCGTCTTCTGCATCTCTACCGATGGAACACCCATTTGGTAAGAGATTTTGTGATAGCTTGGATGTCATCTATTGAGAGTAGCACATGGAAAATCTGGTTACTTCCCAGAGATGTCAATCTTCACACAAAGACAGTGAAACTGGGTGCTGTGGTGACTCTGGGAGGTGCCTGATCATCAGTCCGTGGCTCCTCTCTATTTGGCAACACAGGGTGTGTTCTCTGTTTATGCAAATGCTCCCAGTGTGTAGTACAAATTATCCCTTTGTCTTGTGCTGGAGAAGTCACGAGAGAGGAAAAACCGTCATGCAGTTTCTTTCCTTGCTCAGTGTTGTGGTTTAACCCCAGACAGCAACTGAGCACCACCCAGCCGCTTGCTAACCCCCCCGCAGTGGGATGGGGGAGAGACTCAGAGAAGTGAAAAACTCCTGGGTTGAGCTAAAAACAGTTTAATAGGTACTGCAGAAGCTACGCACAGAAGCAAAGCAAAACAAGGAATTCATTCAGCGCTTCCCATTGGCAGGCGGGGGTTCAGGAAAGCCAGGCTCCATCACGTGTGACGGTGATTTGGGAAGACACATGCATCACTCTGCTCAGCAATGACTAAAACATCCCTGAGTTATCAACCCTGTTTCCAGCACCCAGCCAAACCTCTCCTCGTGCTCCGAGAGGACAGAGCCGATCAGTTCCAGCTGACAGCCGTCCCTCTAGCCGTCCCGTCTTGTAGCAAGTGCTTCAGGTGTCCCTTAGGATTTTCCTTGCCCCTTCAAAGATGTGCTTCAAAGAGCCGCAAATCCACTTTTCGTCAGGATGGGAGGCTGTTGTGTTGCTCTGGCAGCATCTGTCAGAGCCACAGCATGCCAAAGGATGGTAGCTGGGCCCTCGGCTTCTCACATGCTGTGACCTAGCACAGAGTGAGTGCTTTCACCCTGCACACACCACTGACCTCCGTCTCCAACAGTGGATACAGACCTTGTAATTGCTCAGTTCAGTCTGGGCTTGGCAGCTTTCTGACTCCTGCAAAACTGCTGATCCAGGAGTTTTTCCAGTTGATAGGGGTTTAATGATACCTCTCTCCTCCCAGTCACCTTCCAGATTTGGAAGTTCTTTTTTTAGTGGCTTCACCAGCCTGTTAGTATTCTCATGGACTGCCCAGGGGAATGTGCTTCTAATTTTAGTTTGTCCTCTAGATGTCTGTCTCCTTTGAATACATCCTGCTTCTCATTACAGCTATGCTGGGCCAAGCGTGGCACACTGCTCCTGGTACCTGAAGGTGTTCTGCTGTTGTAATCGCATCCACAGCTTCTGCTCTTGCCCTGCACAGCCGTGAACAGCACTCGTGTATCAGCCACTGTCCCATCCAAGTAGTGCTTTTCAACTAATTTATTTATTTACTAGGTGACCTTGAGAGTTACTGAACTGTGTTCCAGCCGTTTACACCTGCTCTGGTATCGATGGTGTTACTGCTGGGATTATGTTGAATTTGGCTGTGCAGTCTTGCTTGGAAAGAATTGGTAGATGAGCTAAAGTCATAATTGCATCTGCGTGGCTCGCAGCTATCGCCTGTAGGAGAAATGTTTTGGGAGTTACTGGATGTGCTAAAGAGGAGGAATATTTAGGGAGAGGCTTCAACTGCAACCAGTCTCCTGGTTCTGTGCATACAGACTGGCTTCCAGCTCTCTGTTGCAGCTTCTCTTCCATCCAAGTTTATGTGGGTTTTCACTGAGCTAATTAGGATCTTACAAATGGTCCCGTGGGACAGGACAAACTCTCTAATTTCCATTTATTGTGAGACTGTGATTAAAAGACAATGGCAGTTTCTCATCATAAGCCTCAAGTTTGTCATCTGTTGTTAATATGCGTTCCCTGCTCTTTGTAAAACAAACGCTTTCAGTCACTTGGGACCATCGTGCACTTGTCAACTTGTGTGTTAGGAAAATGATAGTAATTTGTAGTTGTCTGCAGTTCATACAGTGTGACTTACTGTGATGGTTAATTGATAGGGGGGAAGCCACTTTCACTCAGAAGCTAATACAGATGGGTTTGAGCCCAGCCGGTGGCTAGAGATGGAATGGGATTATTATGGAAACGCCCCGTTGTGGTATCGGACTTTGGGTCTCCCAGTCTTAGGCTCTGTTAAGTTGCTGAAAGCTTGTACTGCTTATGTGTCACCTTGATTAATCGCAGAGCATTTGGTTCCCTGGGTTCAGTACAGCGGATGCTCCATGGATGTTGGCAGCATCGCACAGATAGCTAGGAGTGAGAGAGCAGGTCGTCGAAGAGCCGGCTGATACAATTGAGCTGGCGGAGGTGCACACACCAGCTTGTTTAAAGCCAGCTGGGGGTGTCGGCCGTGGGTTCCCGTCTGCAGTGAAGATGTGCCCTAGGAACCATGCTGTGTCCCCTCAGAAGGTGGCTCCCACTGCAGTGAGGTGAATCGGTGTGCTCTGCTGGCAGTCGTGCTGCAGAAAGATCAGTGTGGGTAGGGCTTCACAGAATGAGCTCAGATCTGTTTGATGATTATAACCACTTCACTGAAAAGTGTCGCTACGTTTATCAGAGAAAACTCTTCAGTCTTATTTCTTGTCTCCAGAATATATCTGCTGTACACAGAAAATGCCTGTTTTGTTAAAAAGCTGCAAGTACTTCCTTCAACAGAATGGATGTGTGGATCGTAAATCAGTATTGCTTGTGGGATTGGACTGTTTAATTTTGGGTTTGTAGACTGAGAAGTATTTTGTAGTGTTACCAGTAAAACAGTAAATTCTATGCATGTTGGGGGAAAGAAGTGGGCAGGAATGTGAAGTTTTCAGTCAGCCTTCGGAAGGAGGAGGGAGCATGATCTGTGTTGCAGCCTCACTAATTCAGTTGGGGTAAATCTGCGCGGAATTCTTAACAGCAAGATGGCAATTTGCAGTGCATTTAGTATGTTCACCACACTACAGAGCTGGTGCTTCAACCCTGCTGCATTTCCATCCTGTTGTAAACTAGGTGTTAGTTACCTCCAGCTGCCAGAATGACTTGTTTTAAAACTTGAAGGCCCTTGTTCTCCTAAAGCATCAAGAGACCAAAAATCAATTGCTGTGTACACAAATACATTTTCAGTATTCCTCTTGGTCACATTGATAGTTCAGATGAATTACAAATATTCTTTGTTAGGAGAGTTTTGTAGGAGTGGGTATTGAATTTAAATCTTGTTCAAGAATTGGATTATTGCTCAGTTATAAAAAAACTAAATATCTGACATAAATATCATTAAAGATCATCTTTTATCTTCTATAAGCTATCCCAGTTCTAACCCACTGTCAAATGAAGAAGTCTGCTAAGTTACCTCGAACACAGTCATCCCCTTTTGGTTTTACTTGGTCTTTACTCTGATAAAAATGAATACACTTTAAAATTTTTTTTAAAAAAGCTAAAAATTAGAGGTTTTAGGAAATGTGGCTATAGTAGTTGCTGAAAGCCGTTGGCCTAGGTTTTCTGGAAGTGACTGGTGCTAAAGGTGCCTTAAAGACAGTGGTCATTGCTTTACAAACATGCTCTAAGGCTGCTGGGTGTGTGCCTCGCTCCGGAGTGAGAGGTCCGAGTGGAGTGGGTGACCTTTTTGTGCTGTGGTACTTCTTGAGTCATGCCACAGGGTTACAGTGTTCTGCTTTCCTTCTTGTTTAAAATATTTAAAGTAGAGTGACTTTGTGTTCATAAGCTGGTGCCTTTAAATACCTTTGGGCCTCCATAAAAGGGGAGCATTTAAAAAATAAACAAACTACTTCTTTGAGAGGTTATTAGAGAGGTCCTTTATATTTCTGTGTTGATGGGTTTGAGGAGAGGCAAGCCGATCCTGCCCGGTGGTTACAGCCCCCAGCATCCAGTTCTGTAGATGTGGAGGGCCCTCGTGTCATTGGTGTAGTTATGTGTTCAGTGGTGGCCAGCACTCGAAATGTTCAAAGGGACATGGCTGAATTTTGACAACCAGGCAGGTCTGCCTGAGGTTTTAGTTTCTTGTGAAAGAGTCTTTTCCATCACTTCAGTATCTTGGATTGCTGAAACTCTGCGTGACACTTCATGGTGAATCTTGGCCATCAATGAGCTGCCCAACCATTGTGGCAACTGTGCTGCTCTGTGAAGAACCATGCTTTACCACTAGGCTTTACCATGAGAACTAGCTTAGGAAAACCAAGCAAATTACATTCCTTCCATTCAAGTACGCTGTGTGGTTTTCCAGCCCTGTTCCGTTCAATTAATGTAACATCTCTAGGTTACAGCTTGGCCTTTTATGAGTTAACACTCTGTGAATTCTTGTGTTGTTGTTATTCCTCTTCTTAACATCTTCTGTTGAATGCTAAAATGGCTAAAAACTCTTGGTTCAAGCATCAGCACTGGCAGCGGAGCCATCAGTTAGCAGAATTTTGTGTCAGACTTCCTTTTAATCCGTGCAGCCAGCCTCATGAGGCTTAAGCTGATGACATTTGTAAGTCTTTTTATTGTGTAAAAAATCTTGTTCCACTTATGAAATCAGGGCTCTAACAGCAAAGAAGAGTTAGCTCGACCTGAAGTACAGGCTTTCTAGTGAACGCCACGATTTTCTGTTAAATGAAGACATCAAGATCCAGGTGTACACGTTAGTGCTCTGTTCCTCTCTTGAAACAATTACGTACGATTTGGCCGTTTTCCGATACGGATAGTTAAAGGTGTGTGGCTCCAGCGGTTCCTTCTGACTTCAAGGCTGTAGGAGATGATTCCACGGTGCCCTTCTGTGCGTACGCACCTGCACAAAAGGACACGCACCTCGGTTCAAGTGCACTGAAAAGCAGCAAATCTGCTGGTTAAAAGAAAAGTGTCAGAGCTAGCACAACTACCATCCCTGGAGACTGTGAATACAGAGCGAGACGTTGGGGAATTACCGCTTTATCGTATATTTTAATGAGTTGTTTTTATTTGGGATGTTTTCTTCCCAGCAGCTGGATTTCGGATGTTAGGCTCAGTCGGCTTCCATCTAAGTTAGCACTTAGTGCCTAAGGCACGCACAGTAGCTGCACCTGATGGTCTGTCTGTGCTTACACAACATGGTGAAGACTTGAGAAGCTGCCTGGGTGTTTTCTAGAGTGTTCCGTGGCTCAGTGAGCCTCCTCTGGTCACAACACATCCTTCTTCTACAGCATTCTTTCTTTTTCCGCCTCTCTTGACATTTCCCACAACACCTTCTGACAGCTGTTCGAATTGTCAGTCTTTATCCGCAGGAATGAAGCCAGTCTTGCCATGACAAGAGTTGGTCATTTGAGGCCATCTGCTTTGACAGCAGTACCTGTGTTTAGGTAGTCTCACTTCAAAATTCTGTCTTTTATCTGCTTTGGCAAATAATTTTTCATTTTCTGTGGAGAAGAAAGGCAGCAGTTTGGCCAGCTGACTTGTAAGCGTGCGTTAGACATGACGGGTTGTACTGAAGGCAGTGGCAGTCAATACTCCTGGCCGTGAATCCGAGCACAGCAGGGCGTTTTGTGAGGGCCTGATGGGGAACGAGTTTGGTCACAAATGACTATTTTTAGAACAGATGGCATTTTGTCAGCACTGGCTGTTGCAGTCCTGGGGGACAGATGCAGTCTTTCCAAATATTAATTTGCCTAATTATTTTTCCCATCATTTTTCATTATACCAGTACAGAGGCAGATTAACAGGATTTTCTCTGAAGTTGTTGACCCTAAATAACCGTGAATTTGCACTGTAATAAAAAGTTGTTTCTCTTTTGAATGAACATGGAAGCTAGATAGTTGTGATGCCTATAATACAGAATTTGATAGGAATACCTAGAGCTGTTAACAGCATAGGCAGCGCTGCTGACTAGCATAGTGCCATTTAATGTAAGTATTGTGCTGTGCCGCTTGTGGATTTAACAGTGTGGGGAGGATTATTTCTTAGATACGCAAAGCGTTACCCCGTGTTTAACATCCTCCAGAAATCAGCTGCTCTTGAGCGTTGCTGCTGTCCTAACCTTACCAGATTAGCCTCTACATATTTCAGATCGTTAGGTAATGTCTCTTACTAATATTTGCAAAGCTTTTTCTGCTGTATCTGAGCAGCTTTATTATAGGGAGCCCCAGGCTTTCAGGGTCTCAGCAGAATAGTACTGTGCGTGAGGAAGTGTAAGCATAGGGAGCAGTTTTAATGGTACTGCCTGAAATGTGAGCAGGGGGAAAAGGGCTTCTTGGCACTCTGAGGAGCATTGCTTATCCCCTTGGCAAGAGCCAAGTGCTGCTCTGTTGCTTGAGCATCCCTCATCTTGTGGCTTACAGTGACAGAGGACCTCAGGGGTAAGTCTGCGTGGTCTCTTTGGTCTCATGTGTCAGCTTTCAGCTACCTGACTGGGACACTGGTCGGTTAACGGTTCAGAGACTCAGTGCCAGCTGCCTGAGTGTTGACCCAGCTTTCTTGCTAGGTTCGACTGATACCTACAGCTGGTTCTCTTCAGAGAATACCTAAGCTGCACAAAACAGGAGCTGTCACTGCAGTGGTAACTCCAGCACAGCCTTAAGCAGGGTTGTCTTAGACTGAGTGTAATGTGTTGAGGTTGTAGCTGTGACTGTGTTGTGCACAACTGGCTGAAGCGTGTGGCTGCTCAGCAGTGGTTATTTATACCGCGCACCAGAAGAGAGGAAGTAGTGACAGCAGTGGGAAAATGTGGAGCATTCAGGAATAGCGAACGAGGTTGCAGTGGAGATGGTTTTGGTAGTTTTTGAAGGCAGCAGATGTCTGGCCAGTGTGAACTGCAGCACTCCTGCAAGCTTCTGCAGCTGCAGCTCTGCTCCCATGCCCAGTTTTGTGTTTATCATGTCTAGCTTGGGCTCTAGACTGAAAGCTGTAGGGTGGATTTTGGCTTTGGTCTCAATTCATGGCAGTGCTGTCGTGACTTCTGCACTGGCATCCATGGGGGGTTCTGATGAAGTCCCAGCAGTAGCTTTATTTTGCTTCCCTCATCACCATAGTTTATGTAGTAGAACAGGAAAGATGACAAAGGGTGACTCTGCAGGAAGATCTGAGTCCTAACAGTGCTAAGCCACTGCTTAGATCTTCCACTTCCCAGCCAAGAGGTTTTGCTGAGCGTGAGGCATTCTCTGTCGCAGACGAAAGAGCAGAAAATGCTTAGAGACGCTTCTCGAAGTGGACATGGAGGGAGAGCACATCTGTCTGTTTTCACTCTGCTTGCGGGAGGGCAGGAACTTGAAGAAATAGTTTGCATATTTCAGCAAATACGACATATGCTTTTGCGACTTCCAAACCCATTTTAAACCCGTGCTACTGATGAATGACCCTGGTAACTTCCTAACAGGGCACTAATTCGAGACACCCCACTTCACTGAGTTACAGGATGAACGCTTCTGGGGGTCCACAGGTGTTCACCTTTAGCACCAGAGGGGAAACGAGTGGTTTTACCTTGTTCCCATTAATGGCGTTATCCCTTTCCCTGCTCTATCAAGAAACGTGATGAACGGGATGGCATGGAACGAGTCTTCCCTAATGAGCGGCACTCCAGGAGCTTGACACCTCCATGCACGTTTGTGCAGCTGCTGAACTGACTGTGGACCGTAACTTCTGTTTGAAGTTCAGTCTTCTCAAATATTTTGTCTTTGTAGTGTGATTCAGGTACCAAATTTATCAAAATTATCAATTCAGCAGTTTCACAAAAACAAATATTGTAGGCATTAGTTTTAGATATGATTAGGTATCTTTATCTTGAAGAATTTTTGTCTATCTACTGTTTGGCTTGTCTCCTTACCTGGAAGAATTTGATTTTCATTGAAAGTATGTGGAATATAATTATTTTGCTTTTTTTTTTCTTTAAATTCAATAAGGAAGCTTGGGCATTATGTCAAGCTGTTTTCTGTAGACGAAAACCCCTATAGTTCAGCCCAAAAAGTCAAACCAAGGGACCATTTTACATTTCTCTCCGATTGGAGCTTGCCCAAAGGAAGGGCTAAACACAAAGCTAATAAAGCTAATAGGAGTTCTCCCGTAAATCATCACAATGATGATCACAGCGTGGTGACTGGATAGTGTTTTGGATGAGAATTGCTGCTGAAGCCAAAGGGGTAGTCCTGGTCTCTTGTGGGCTTACGGTATTTCTCCAACAGAAAGAGCTGTGTGCTCCCTGGATTCCTGTCAGGGCTTCGGGTGGTTTGCTGGACAGCCACAGCTTTGTGGTCAAAGGTTGTTAAACACCTTCTCGTAACCCCCCGGAGGAGAATGTCCATAGTGCCACAGCAAGCAGGAGGGAAAAAATACTTACTGCTGTGTCCTCTCAGCCATGTAACGTGTTGTTCATGACAGCACTCGAGGAACAACTCCCTTCAGTAGTGGCTAGCTCCAACTATCGTCTTTTCAGAAGAGGTACGGGGAAGGGGTTCTCTGATAAATGCCGGCTGTGTCTCTGGAGAAGCAGGAGTTGCAGTGTGGGTTACTGACAGGGGTTCTGACAGGGGATGGATAGTCGCTGTAACTGCTGCCTTTTGGGGGGTTGTGCCTGAACGCTGCCTGATAGGCGCATGTACAGAGCTGTCGGTGCTGGAATGAACACACAAATACTTTGTGTAGTAACTCACATCTTAAACTTTGTGACTAGCTTCTCACGCCATCCATCCCTTGTCTGTCCCAGTGAAAAGCCGAGTTGCCAGCAAAACACAATGTCAGCCCTGCTGGACTCCTCTTTGCCACAGGTTCTTCTCCTCTGCCCGTGCTTATTTGGGATTTTCACCTCACAGATTTACTGGCATAAAACTCCATCTGAACTGACCCAAGAAGCCAACGTGAGCACTTGCCAAAAGGCAGTTTTGATCCTCCCTGGCTGCCTCAGCCTGTTTTCCTCTCCAGACGCAATCAGGGGCATGTGATCCTGATTCAGAGAAGGATTTGTCCTGTCTCACTGCTGTGATTCAGACATTTGGGAGGAAAGAAGAAAAAAGAATGTGGTGATCTTTGAAGAAGATATCCCCATAGACAGTTCAGACTGGAGTTTGGCTAGTAAGGAAGTCGCCTCGCCAGGCTGGGAAAAAACCCTGTCCATCACCTCCGATCACAATCCTTTCCTAGTCAGGAGGGAGCTGTGGTTCTGCAGGGACACTGAGCCCAGCAGCCCTCTGCTAGAAAAGGCTGTGACGAAGCAGAAGCACCTCCTGTTTCAGGCAGGCAGCAATGCTCTAGAACCCCTTCACATGGTGCCGTTCTGGTCTGCTTAGTAACAGGGATGTGACCGATGCCTCTAAGAGGAAACTCGTACTCCTGGCTCTGCTTTTGATATGCTGTGTAGTGTTGGGCAAGGTATTGACCTTCTCTGACGTAGTAGGTACGGGCTACTCTTGGCTGTGGAGCTGCTGATGCTGTGATTCTGTGATGGGTACTAGCTGTAACAGCTGTAACAGAGTGTCTGGAGGCGGGGGGTTGTACTGCCAGGAGGCAATGCAGTGCATTCGCCTACGACTTTGCCACTTCAGGGACAGTTTTCACACAGTGCCTTACTGACCGAAGGTTCATGTTGACTTCATTCTTACCTAGGAGATGACTTTTGCATATACGTGTGTAAGAAGGTCAATCTGTGTTGAAAAAACAGAGCGGTAATTGAAGAACACAGTCCTTCGCCTCAGCTGGCTGCTGGCACATCCGCGCTGGAGCGGCAGGAGTGAACCATGCGAACTGAGTATATGTATGAGTAAAGGCTGATGACTCTTCTGTAGCCACAAGTTCAAGCCAAGACCATCTGGTTTTAATACCGAAGTAAGACTTTAAAGGTGGATTTCATTTCTAAATTCTAAGATTTAGTTCTTTGTTTCAATTCGCCAAAGAAGTTTCAAAACCCGGGTGGTTTTAAGTGCTTCAGAGCTCTTTGAGAGCAGTTGGCAGCAAACACTCTGCCCCAGCAGAAGTATTTGGTAGTTCTCGGTATCCGTCTGTGATACAGGAAATCAAATGTGAAGGCTTCTGCCTGTTGGAGTGGAACGCTGTTAGCGAGCAGCGAGGAGAGGAATGCTGCTTTGAATTAAAAAAGTCTTCACAGGAAAACCATGGGCTGAGTTTGCATGAATCTGTTTCAGGAAGAGGCAGTTTCTCCCAAAAGGTAGAATGTGCTGTGTATCAAATCTTAAAAAATTTAAAACTTTTTTTGAGAGGTATATGGAAAAGGTACTGGTTGCACTCCAGAAGTGCTGCTGCAGGGTTTTCTTGCACCGCTGTGGCACACCCAAGGGTCTGTACTAAGTCCCATTTCTGAGCACTCCTTCAGGAGGAGTATCTTCGATGCCACTGTACACATAGTGTACTCAAAGACCAGCTGGTTTAGGGGGTCTCTGAGCTAGAAAGTACTAGGCTAGTACTTGGTGTCTCATCTCATGTTTGGTTTGCATTAAAGACTTGAAATTCGGGGGTGTTGAAATCTCAACTTAAAGAATGCAACCAGAAAGTAAGTCGATTTTGGTTGGTTTGGTGTTTTCTTTTTTTTCCTGGCAGCAGTGTATTACCTTGGTCTTTTATGCTCAGGGCTTGCACTTTGCAAAAACTTGGACAAATCTAGACTGAAAAACCAGCCAAAACCACAAATTCTGATTTAGACCTACTTGGCTCTTCTGAATCATCACGAGCTCTGAGCAGTGAGTCAGCCGAGAGCTGGTTTTCTCTTCAGTATTGTGTAAACACAAGATGTTTCCCTGGGCTAAATATTATTATGTAAAAAAGTCATGTTTATTTGATGATTTTTTTAATGTCATTTATAAAAACTTATTAATACATAAAACCGTCATCTGGGGAGATCTGAAAATACTTTTCTTCTACACTTTCTTCATCATCTCAGTTCTGAACACAGTTCTGGAGTTTTAGGGAGCCCTGATTTTTTTACTTTGGTTCTGTAAGTGATAATGATTTGGCCATTTAATTTAAAGTAATTAAGAAAAACCACAGGACTTGATTCTTAGTTCTACCGTGATGTGATTAGAATTCTTAGAATTCAGAATGAAGGTTCTGCAGCTGATTGGTGCATTTTCAGGAAAGACTTTAGGTATGGATGCAGAGATGTGTGGAAACATGACATGGCGTTTTAATCATTAGGATGGTGTATGTTTGTCAGCTGTGACAAACCCTGGAAATGCAAATCGCTATTTTCTAGACATCACATCCTTTTGCTTCTGGCAGATCCTCTCATGGACCTTCCATCTTTCCCAGAACAGCTCTTTGTGGTGGTTGAATGAGAGGCAGTTACCCTGCTCAGCGCTCCCTCCTTCGCTCTGGCTGCCCACCCTCGCTGTCTGTAGGTCTGGCTGAGCACCCACAGCCGGGTGAAGGGTGGTCCCAGTCCCTTCGCCTTAGTGCTTCAGCTCTGGTGTTGGTTGTCACGGTGGAAGCGCAGCGCAGGTCGGCAGGCATCAATCTGCCGGTAGATTTCTCTCTTCATCTTCCGTGTGGTTGGAGCGGGTGGCGGGTAAGGACGTTAGAGGGAAATTCATACAGATCTGTATGTAAAAGAAATGCGAGCAGGAATATAGCTTATTCCCTTTTTGACCCCATTTCTTTTAGTATAGTCAAATGCTTTTCATTTGCACTGATCCTTTCTCTTTCACAGTCAGCATCTATTGTCTGATTAGAGAGTTTGTTGCCATAGCCCTTAATGTTTGTTCTTCTGCTGAAATCTATGAGTAATTGTGGCTTTTTCCCCCCATCTTGTTTTGTTTACAACTTCTAAGATGTAATGCTGCTGAGAAAAAAGTTGTATGACATTAGAAGTAACTGTTTCCAGACAGTAAAATCCAGTGACTGGAGACTCTTGCATGTGCTGTTTCCAAGAGTGGTTGGTGGTTCTGCCTCAGAAAAAGGGAGTTGAATCTCATGAATGCAGTGTATTGGGGTGAAGTCTGAGTGTGCTTTTAGTGCCTGTTCAGTCATGATTCAGCATGAAGGGTAAAGGCAGGTTGTGGGGGGGGGCTGTGGAGGGGTGTGGGGTGTGCCGGTACAGGCAGGAAATGACTGCAGCGTTTTTCTGGGGCATGGCAAAAGCAGAGCACTGTTAAAAATAGCTGTACAATGGGCTGCACACGTTGTCTTTTGGTTTCTTTGTTCACCTCACCTTATGAAAAAGGTGATTCTGAAGGTAGAGAATTTAGAGAACCAAAGAAACACAGATGTGACCACACACAGAAGCAATCCCAGCTCTACAGTAGCTCTACAATCCACCCTTCTCCCCAGATCAAAGACAGCCAGTGAAGACATGAAAAAGATGACTGGTGTTTATCTTTTCTTTCCCCCTTTCAATAGTGCGGCTTCATGACAGCATATCAGAAGAAGGATTCCATTACTTAGTCTTTGACCTGTAAGTATGTGTTTTGCCTATGTTCAGCATGTTGGGGATGTGGTATCAAACTTGTAGATGTAAATACAAGCTCATGAGGTAAATGCATGGTTCTGGTGCCGTGAGTTGGACAAGTTGGTGTAAACGGAGTTGGAAGGACAATAACACACTTGGTCCATTGCATGTGCAAGAACTGATTTATAAGTGTCACTCTAAGAATTCCATGTTAAAAACTTGGAATAAGTAGAGCCACTGTCGATGGGGATTTCAGTAGAAAATGTAGGTATGGAAGAAGAAGTTGCATGATAGCTGCCAGAGCTAAGCAAACACGTGACTCAGAAAAAACAATTTGCTGCAAGCCGCTTGTCTGTAAAGTAAACATAAAAACCCATGTGGAGTAGTTTCGCTAGAGAACATCTCCATTGCTGGATTCCAAGGTAAGCCCGAGTTTCCCAGAGGGAAAGACTTGTTCAGTCGATTCATGTCTCACCGATACATAGAATGTTTCGTTCTGACACCATTCAGAATGTCAAATGCCCAGCATATAGAAAGGAAGCTTCCTTCGTACTTCCCAGTTTGCTTCAAGAATTTCAGTCCTGGAAGCTGTTTGTGTCATGACCGCGCTTATGTGGTGCTTGTTTCTTCTAGTAAGGCTGTTCTGTGGGAGGAGGGATGGTGACACCATGAACGATGTGTCTCAGGCTCTTATTAAAAAGACACACTGATGTTCTTTGTTCTTCCAGGGACAGACAAAGTTCCACTCACTTGTAAAGCTGCGGCTTTTGGTTCTGGGTGTGGGCAAACATGAATGATTAGGAGTTGTCTGGCAAGATGGACATTTTAAATTAAAATTATCTATTTCAACTGCAGATGTTTCCAGGGCAGTTCATGGTTTTGACAAACAACACTCCCCACTCCCAAGAGCTTTCCTTAGGCCCAGCATAGTTTTGCTGGTTAGAGTGAGAATGCGTTATTTCTCCTAGAACTGTGAAATAGCTCATTTCTAAGCATACAAACTGAAAAATTTGCGTTTAGGTAAGTTAGAACCGGGCTCTTCCACGATCAATTGCATGCTTTCACATTCAGGTTGCATTCTTTTCTTGTCTGCCTGAATGAATATCTGCAAAGACTCCCTTCAAGACTAGATTTCAGACTAGCAATACCAAAGCATTTAGCAGTCTGTCCGCAGTGAGGGCATTCCGGGTTCGGTGCTCAGATCCTGACTGGGCTCAGCAGGACCTCAGATGTGGTTTGGGTGGATCCCAGGTGAGCGCTCTGACCATTGCCTTGGAACTGGCTCTAGGGCACTAGCCACGTGCTTGTGCTCTGACATGCTCTGGGGTTTGTTTCACTTTGTTTGTTGGCTTTAAGGGCCACAAAGGAGATCCTTCTATGTGGAATTGGAAAAATCTTCTTAATCTGGACGTTTCCAAGAAGCGTACACAGAATTCTTAGTTCTAGGGACAATATGCCTTTGATAAACGGGTGGTATTTTTATTTTGTTGTTGCACTGCTGCACTGCTAGAGACTCTGGGCTGCTGTAGTTGCAGTTAGTCCACGTCTGCCTTGAACTGAATATGGAATAGCAGGCGTAGCTCAGGAGGTTACGATTGCACTGGGAACTGGAAGGCATTTGAACAACTTCACAGTTGTCGATAGCAATGTCTGAGTCTCAGTAGTAACAGAACAAATTGAAGCCTGTATTCTGCAATAAAAAATTAATGCCTACCCCAAAGTTACCGTACTGGCAGAAAACTAGATTCTGCAGGAAGCCTTCTGCACTGACTGGAACTGCCGCTGCTTCCCCGTCACTCCCATTTGGGACAGACGTAGGAGCAGACCCGAACGCATGCTGTTCATCTGGAACAGGCTGCGTGGCTTCGTTTGTCACCCTCTTCAAAGAAAGTGGGCTTCAACATGTGTAACTATATATACAGCCTTTTCTGTTTTCATTGTGAGGGTTGGGTTTTTTGCCAAGATGCATTATTTTGTGGAAAAGCAGATGTCTAAAATGGTGGAGGTAGTGACTGCATGGACTGATAGTTGTCTTTGGAAAAGCAGTGTGCTGTGTTCTTGAAGAACTTCTGCCTCATTAGTAAGGTGATTAGTAAGGTTCACAGGTGATTTTTCATCCCGACTAAGAAATTACTGCTGTAATTGTGCTCAGTAATACTATTTATTAGTGGGGCTTCATCTTCCTCTGCAGTTACAGACATGTGGGTTAGTGGTTTGTTTAAATGTACGTAAAAGGGCTGCCACCAAAACAGTACCATATGGCCGCCTTTAATAGGAAGGCCAAGTATATGCTTTCATTTAATTAATTTTTGTTCAATGGGAGCCTGTCTGTGGTGTAACACTGTCACTCCGCCCACGCGTGCCGTCATGTCATTACCTTCATGATTTCTTTCACTGTGTGGGATTCGTACAACTCTCTTTTTAGAAATCTCTTTTAGACTGCATCCCGCGTGAGACCGTGACAAGGAAGAGAGCTTTTCCTGTGAAAATAAGAAAACCAATCTTTGTCATTTTCTAGTTTGAATTTCTAATAACCTCTTTTGATTTAATGTTGTAGAGAGGTCTGCAATCTGAAGGGGAAGCCTGTTGCTTCGCTTGTATCCCTCAGTGATAGCTGTGCTTTTATCTGGAGCATGGAAAAAAGCGATTAACGTTCTCTGTTACAGGCGTGCATTTGGGTGAAGAGTTCTCTTGTCAAAAGGGGATGCTGGAAGTCTTCTAAAATCCATGGGGAAGGCGGGCATTGAGCAGTGAAGAGGCACGTTCTGATCAAACAGTTTTGGGGTGTTCCTGTGAGAAGCCCTGCATGTGAGAGGAGTGGATGCACCGAAGTGCTGACACAGCTCTCATATAGTATCTGTGATTTCTGGCAGTGTCATTCTGTAGTAGAGTAGCTGTTTTGCACTTCATTAGGCAAAGTAGTGATTTTCGAGGTCTCAGTGATGTCACTGCCCACAAACAGAAGCATCTTACTCATCTACCAGTATGGCTCCTGCATATTTTAGAAAATGGACTAAGATAGCCTTCTGCCATACTTCTCCCAAGCCAAGGACTTGCTCCTGGTATGTTTCTCACACTAGAAGTGGATCCTACACTAGGTAGTTGTGGATTAGCAAAATCTAGGTAGGAAGATTAGTAATGGACTTCATGAAGTTTCTTACTCCTCTTCCCTTATTGGTTAAGGCAACTATAGTTAGGATTTGCATCTCTCTATCAGCCCATTCCAGTTGCTAAGCACAACTGAGATCATCGTCACCGTTAATGGTGTTAAATGAGTTCAAATCCAATCCATTCTGTCAGTATTAATTGCTGTATCTGAATGGGAACAGCTGTAGCGCTTGAAGACTCTCCTGTGCAAGTCAATGAGATTCTCTTTTTTCAGCGTCCCCTATTTTAATGCACTTGATGAGTAGCAACAATTGGTACATTTAGCATCCTGGTGATGCCGTTGAATCCCAAGTGCAGTGACTGTGTAGAAGGAACAAAAATAGCCAGAAAAGGCCTAACTGCCTAGGGTAAGTGCCTGAAGCTCTCTTTTTCAGAAGTAGAAAGGTCGTGGATAAATGTAGAAAGTATATGGCCATTGGAATTCTGTAAGAGAGCTTCCTCGCCCCTTCTTCGTGAAGGTGATCTGAGAAGTAAGAAATGTCAGCTAGGAGGAGAGGAGGCCGGTGGGATCATCAGCAGAGGCTTTTTAGCCAGCTTTGCTGGTTGGGGAGTTCCTTTCAGGATCTTCTCACATCTGTAAATTTTCCTCATCAGTCGAGTATGGTATGTGAAGTTGAGGATGGTGTTTCTACGTGTGCTTGTGCTGCTTTTGTTTGAACAAACCCACGTGCTTTACTTGTTGCCATTTTAGCGTGCACTTCAGAGGATTATGAAAGAACAGTAGTAATTTGTGAGAACCAGTGGCTTTTAGTTCGTACCCCAACAGTGCCTGGAGCTCGTGTCGTGACTGTCCTGTCATGAAACAGGACCTTGCTGGAGTCAACAATATATCCATATCAGAAAGGCACTGAGAGCCACTGGTTTTAAAGTGGTGGGGAGGAAGCAGCTTGGCAGCTGTTCGTGTAGCTTTATAGAAAAGGACCGAAGTTGGTTGTGGTTTGGGGTTTTTTTTTTACTTTTTACCCTCTGCTTTACACTGTTCACTTACATTGTGTATACCTGGTGTTACATCTGTAGATCTAACTGTGGTGGTAGTTCTGGCTGTTCCGTCTGTTCAGTGTTCCTGGTGTTTCAGCCTGCCTGGTGCCTTTCATGCTGTCTCTGCGTATGAGAGAGTTGTAGGCAGCAATAAGATCTCCTGAGCCTTCCCATCTTAATGGTGACCAAACCAAATTATCTCAACCTCTCCACGTGCCTCCAGCTCTGACTGTTCTTGGTGGCCTTCCGTTAGGCACAGCTCAGTATGTCAGTGTCGTTCAGGTACTGGGAAGCCCAAAAGGGGACGCAGCACTCCCGTGATCTCAGAAGTGACGGAACAACTTCCACCAACCTGCCGGCTGTCCTGCATCATGATGCAGTTGGCCTTTTTTGCTGCCAGCACGCACTGCTCATGGATGGACGCTCCATGAGCAAAGGCCAGTAACGCGGCCATAGCGATTTTCTCGGAGTCAGAGGCTCAGAAGGTGCAGGTGAGTTCTGGCCTCTCAGTTCCCTGCGCTACCTGCCTTCATTAGGGCCGTGTGGCTGCGGTCTGAGAATTCCTCCTAACATAGCCGCCGGAGTGACGGAGCGTGGGAGTTGCTGACTACTTGTTTGGTTGTCAGAGAAACTCACCTGCTCTGTTCTTGCTTTTGTTTTTCCGTTGTTTAACAGTGGTTCTGAATGCCAAGCAAACGTTTAGTGTCAGCCAATAAGAATGCATATCCCCTTGTTTTCTCCATGCTTGAGAAGAACAAGCATCACACTGGTGTTCTCTTCCACTGAACCACACTTTGATGACAAAAGACTTTTCTTTTCTTTTTTGGTGTGGATCAAAAATAAGTGGTTTAGGGAAGAAAAAGATCAAAGGATGCTTTGTTTTTTTCATTCATCACAAAGTGAGAATTACTCTCTTCACCAGAGCTGTGGCAGACAAATAGGTATGCAAAAAGGAGGGATCAAAGACAGTCAAACTATGCATCAATCAAACATTTTGTGAAACGGCAACCAAAGCCAGTTTCTGGAAGGTAGAAGACAAAAAGAAAGAGAATGCAAATGAGGCAACCAGCTATTTTACCTCCTCCAGATTTTATTGCAGACTTTTGTACAAAATAGCATTCTGTTACCTGAAAGTGATTGCCTTCAAACACAGAAAGAGGGTGATGTAGCCCAAACGGAAATGGAAACGTGAAAATCAAGTTCTTTAACTGGCCTTCTCGAAGAAAGGAGCTGTGCTGCTGGTTGGGCAGGTCATTTCTGTCGTCATCTCATGTGACTGAATAACTGGGATCTAGAACAAACTGTTAGTACTGTTACGGTTCTGAAGATTCCGAGTATCCTCACTTGTAATCTTTTAATCCTATTGAGCTTAATTGTGTTCAATAATAATTGCGTTCATGATACTATAGATTTTTAAGCCTCTTAATCTTTAAGCATCTTGTAGCCCACTCTAGCTTTTACATTTGGGAATTTATTGAGAGTATAATGTGCTCTATGAAAATTGACTCTGTTCACAAACAGTAACGAAATACGAACATTGATCTCCCATCTGGGAGTTATTTACGTTGGCAGGTCAGTAGCATCAAGGTTTTGGGAAGCAGGGCTTGGACTAACTCAGGCATCCTGTCTGCGGAGGCTGTGGTCCGGTGCTCTGGTTGGGCTGGGCTCTTGGGCGCCTTTTCAAGCTGTTTTCAGCTGTGCCGTACAGCACCTGAAGAGATGGAGATTTGCACTTTGTTGTGAAATTACGCCGGTGTATTCCAGAAAAGAGACATGTTAAGAGCATAGTACAGGAAGGGTCTCCCCCTGACTTGAGTCCACTCTTCTGCTGACACAGGCAGCCAAGGTTGACGATTTTATTTAAAAGCTCATCAATCTTCATCTTAAAAATAGAACACCTGTCTCGATTACTTTACCCAAACCTGTTCAATTACACCAGTTTTATGACTGTTGGAACACTTCCGATTTTAACCCTATAGTAATTCACAGGTATTGCATGCTCGTTTACTGTTGTACCGATACTGTCCCTTACCGCTCTCCTCTACGGAGAGCACGGTTTGTGCTTTTTGTCTTCACTATTTATTTTCATCCCTCTTTGTTTTGCCAAGCCCAGTTGACGTTGAGAACATGTGACGAGTGAGTGAGTGGATAGCCTAGTAGCAATTTTCTGCTCTCCTTGCTGTTCCAGTGCCTTTTTCGGAACGTGAGTGACAGAACTGTGTACGATAGCAGGAGGGGCTTTACTGCTGTACAGAAGGACATCGCTGTTACCCTATTTCACATGCATTCCGAGGCTGTGACAGCGTCCTGCCGGTGACTCACGCTGGACTGGCATCTTTGGGTTATAACAACACAGTTTTATTTCTCTTTAACCACTTCCTGCTATGAAACCGCTGGTTGTACAATGAAATCCTGCGGATGCAACCATGCACTGTCACTCCTCTTACCAGTCCTCTGGATCGCACAGTCCTTCCCTGGTACTGTTGGTGCCTCTTAAATTACTGTAAGCGGCACTTCCACTAAACTCTTCCCACTTTCTCAACAAAGATAACTGAAGATTTTCGGGGAAAAGCTCTGCCATTAAACTGATGACCCTTCTCTGCTTCTGCTGATGCTCCTCCTCCGAACTCGGTCACCCTCCTTGCAGCAGAAGCACTGAAGGCCAGTCACTCTGGCACATGGGTGCCTCTCTGCTGCGTTCTGACCTGCGCTTGCTGACCCTTTTCTCCGCATTATTGCATTCTCCTCTCTGACATCTGTGTGGCGCTGCAGTTCTCAACTTATCCGGAACCGCTC
>NW_010413188.1:0-3782 GCF_000710305.1 Buceros rhinoceros silvestris | reverse complement strand
CTCTGAACCTGAGCCACAATTTTCCTTGCTGGTCAGTTCCCTTTATTCTTGTAGGTTTGCTTCTTACTCTCGACACCCTTAGCCGATATCTGGCATCTTGCCCACGAAGCTGCTGCTCTTTGCTTTTAATTTCCAGTTTTGATTGCTCTTCCACCACACCCTTTTTATTCCTGTAGTGATTTGGATGGACAAACCTTCCGCTTTAGTTCCTTCACCTTGCTGGTCGAGACCTTTTGCATTTCTGTGCAGATATTTCAGTTATTCCTCTCTGCCTTCCGCCTGTTGAGTTAATTTGAGATGCACGTTTTCAATTCTGAAATCTCCTTTCCCATCTTGCTTTTTCTAACAGAGTCACCGGCGGTGAATTGTTTGAAGATATAGTTGCAAGAGAATATTATAGTGAAGCAGATGCCAGGTAAGTAATTTTTCTAATGTTGCCATTAATAATTCTAAGGTAGTTACTTAAATGTCTCCTGGTGTTTGGCATCAGTTTCACTAGCAGTCTGTGAGACGCGGGGATTTCTCCCGGAGTTCTCTTGGACTTGGAAGGGCACCGTTTGGCACTTTGAGCTCACGACTGTGTGGTGGAGAACTCGTACGAAGTCTTCATTTCTGCTGACCTGAAAAAGCTGAAATTCAATCTCAGTTTGTTAAAATCTTTGTAAACTTGTGAAGCTCTTGAAGCCTTTCCCAGTTTTCTGCTCTGCAAACTGGACAGAACATTTCAGCTATCTCACCTAGGGATTCTTAACATTCGCTGAACAAAGTTTGAAATATGTGTTAGGCTTGACAGGATTTTACATTAATACCGTTTTTGCTCTCAGTCCAGAAGTACTGATTACCTTTTCACATTTGAACATTTTTGTTGTGTTTCATCAATTAGCAGTTATACTGTGCATCTCATAGTCTGAGCTCAAATTTGAAGTCTCTAGCAATTTTCTGCAAGTGCTTGTGGAAAAACTTGGAAGCATAAGCTGGCAATTATCATAATTTGCATGCTGACATAATATGAGGGCCACCTCAGAAGCTGTCTGCCCTCATGGAAGAATAAATCATAAATATTCTTATGTAATTATGAATCTTAAACATAGTGGTCAGTTACTTCAAAGAAAATACATTCTACCACTACAGTCTTTGCACAGAATTTGTCTCGAAGTACATTCAGAGAATCCTCCTGGTTTTTTGATGTTCATCGTCACACTCCACCACTGATATGTATTTAGTACATCTCATTTTCGGTTGTTCCTTCATGTTTGGAGTCAATTGGCAGCTGACCAGGAAGCATTAAGGGTCCCTAACAACAGCAGTAGGACAGTAACGAACAAACAGGAAGTTACTCTAAGAACTGGGAAGCTTCTGCTGTTGATTGCTCTTCCTGGCTTCTGTAGGAACGGTGGAAACTGCATTACTTTATGCATTTAACTGTGGAACAACACACAGCGAAACACAGCACAGGAGAGGAAACAAAACTGGTAGTTCAGGTGGGCTGGAAGGAGAGGAGCTGTGTGTAAAATTTTTGAATGATTTTCTGCCTGCCGTAATCCAAGCAAAATTTCTCGTACTGATGCCAAAGGCCAGCATACAGTGTCACTGTGTGCTTTGAAGGTACTTGTGATTCCAAAGGAAAAACTGCAGTGTTTTTTTTCTGTTCTAGAATTATGACCTATTGGAAGGGGCTGTGCATATATATAGGAGATATATATATGTACACTGTCTGTATTGACCAGATAAGCTAAATGACTAGTTATCATGCATCTCTGTGTTTTTCTAGAGCGTTATGTATATATTCATGTGCGTGCGTGTGTCTGTTTAGATCTATCTATATAGTGCGTGTGTGTGTGCACGCGCGTGTGTATCCCTATAGAAATAGTTAATGGACTTCATAGATCCATCCCGTAGGACTGTTGATGCTGGTCTGCTCCTGCAAGCCCTTACTCTCGCGAGTAGTCTTCACTCATCCAAGCAGCCCGGGTCAGTGAGTTGTGACCACTCGCCTAGGAAAGGGTTTTCAGGCTTGGGCTCCACATCCTGATTTATGACCATTCCTTCTGAATTCCATGGCCAAAACGTTTTTGGGTGAGCAGTAGGCAATCCTTGGCCCTTGACTGCTACGTTCTGCATTCAGTCACTGGCTTCCGCCACAAGGATGTCTTTAAAAACAATGAACGTTTGTCAGACCTTGTGGTGCCAAAAAACATCTGGAAAAGTTCCAGTGCTCTGAGATGAACGCTTTAGTTGTGCTTTTGGGCATCGTAGGCTGGCCAAAACTTGCAAACCTGGGCATGGAAAAATAGGTGCTAACTGAATTATTTAAAGCACCAAAAGAAAACATGTGTTTACATTTTTAATGTGGATTTGCATTTCCCAAGTGACTCCTGACTAAACTAGTGCTTCACGACACCTGCAGTGAAAACACGTCGCCTTTTTGAATGACTTGGCTTTTTCCTACCGACACTTTTTAAGAAAGAATTAGATTCGCAATGAGAAATGTTTTGCTTTTCCTTAGCTTTTTACTTTTCTTGTTTCGTTTGTTTTCTGTGTATCATTTCACTTCCGTGCATTTTCTTGTTGCAGCACTTGTTGTAATGTTAACTTTACTGTAAGAATTTTAAAAAAACCCAAAACATATCCCTAATTGTTCTATTGCCTCCATTTTATTTTTCCTACAGCAGAAAGCTTCCTGCTTTTCCTGCAGAAAGCTTCCATACTGCTGAATGAAAATGCAGTCTGATGGTTCTGTCTTGGAGTGTCTCATGTGCCATGTTAAATGTCTTTTTTGGTTTGGGGTTTTTTGCTTGGTTGGTTTTGGTTTGCTTTGGTTTTTGGATGTGCTGGAGCTGGAAATACCTGTATTCAACACGGTTCTGTTCCAGTTCAGTGTGCAATCAAGACTTGTCAGGAGGTGTAAAACTGGTTTTGTTCCTTATATTTTTTTAAGTTTTATTTTGTTTTGTATTTGCTGTGATTATGTGCCTTTAAAATGTTCTCCCTTCCATTCTGCCCTTGTATCTTTGCAGTCATTGTATACAGCAGATTCTAGAAAGTGTTAATCATTGTCATCTAAATGGCATAGTTCACAGAGACCTGAAGGTCAGTATCTGGTGCCCATCCATTAGATATAAGAGGTTTGGGGGTTTTTTTCTGCTGGGTAGGGGCAGGGGGTGGGTTGTCTGTGCTGGGCCCTTGCCTATCCTACTCACCCTCCAAACAACTAGCCCAACAAGTAATGCATGACGCCTCTTTCCAGTTTGCAAGTCTACAGGCCTAATATACATCATGGCAAAAGGGGGAATGGTTGCCAAAAAACCCGTCTCCTTCCAAGGCGCTGGATTTACCCCACGCTGTCGATGGTGTCTGGTGTTTCTTGAGGCTGTCCCTGTCTCGCTGTGTGCGCACATGGAGGTGAACTTTGGCTGTGATGTATGTCAGCTTGCAGATGTAAACGCCACTTCTGTTCTGAGAGCCTGGGTTGCAGTAGCCGAACAGCCAGTCGCTCGCTGCTGCATCAGAGCATGACGAACCCTCAGGCAAGTGATGCTAATTGCTACCCAAATTGGACCACGAGACGTTAATCCTGTGCCTAGAACACCTCACCTGGAGTGGGGTTTGGTTTGTTACTGCCGCTACGGTTTATAACTGAGCTCACTAAGGAAAGGAGGAGAAGTACAGAGGATTCCAACCAACCTCGTCAACCAGTTGCTGGCAAAATTCGTACACTTCTCCAACCATTTTCCCTTTCAAAATTGTCATTAAAAAAAAATAAGCAAAAAAGCCCAAACGGG
>NW_010413187.1:1525-1840 GCF_000710305.1 Buceros rhinoceros silvestris | reverse complement strand
GGTGGCTGGTGCCTGTCTGCTCTGCCGGCGTCTTTTGGGCTGGCTGTAGGGATTTTGAGCCCAACGCTTTGGCTGGGAGCGCTTTTGCCCGCGGCCGGGCCCAGTGGAGCCAGAGCAGCTGCTGCCCTCAAGCTCTGGGGAGCCCTGGGATGGCTCCTGGCTGCTGGCGTGGGGGCCAGCCATCTCCGAGCTGGCACTGGTGGCTGTCAGGAGAAGCAGGAAGGTCAAGGGCACGGCTGCCAGGCCCACGGCCAGGTAGGCCAGAGCAGTGGGTGCCGCCAGCCCCTGGGGAGCAGAAGGACTGTGCCAAGCCCA
>NW_010413187.1:552-898 GCF_000710305.1 Buceros rhinoceros silvestris | reverse complement strand
CGCGGCCTGAGGCCAGAGCTCCTTTATATAGGCTCTTGCCAGCGCGGGTTGCAGTGGCCATCGTGACATCAGCACGGCTGGCCAGCACGCGCCCCGCATTTAGGGCAGGGACTCCCCTGGCGACCTGCCGCCTGCTCTGAGATGGCCCCCACCTCCCAGGGGCGGGCGTGAAGTGCCAAGGTGGGGGCAGCACAACACAGGACTTCGGGACAGCACCTCAATGCCGCAGGTGGCCCAACGTCTTTCCCCCGAGCTCCTCTTTAGCACTTTGGTGATGTGCCACCTCGGCGACAGGAAGCAGTGGGACCGCAGGCTGGGCGCTGGCAGTGGGAATGGCCTTTTCCCG
>NW_010413187.1:0-326 GCF_000710305.1 Buceros rhinoceros silvestris | reverse complement strand
AGCAGCACCAAAAGACGAAACCTTTTTATTTTAGTGAAACTCAGGTTGTGCCAGGGGAGGTTTAGGTTGGATATTAGGAAAAATTTCTTTAGTGTGAGGGCTGTCAAGCACTGGCACAGGCTGCCTGGGCCAGCGGTGTGGTCATCGTCCCCGGCAGTATCCGAAAGATATGTAGGCGTGGTGCTTAGGGACGTGGCACTTATGGGTTAGTGGTGGACTTGGCAGGGCTGGGTTAATGGTGGGACTCAATGTTCCCACGATGAGAGAAGCACAAAATCACAGAACGGTGGCAGTCGGACGAGTCCTCTGGAGCTCATCCAGTCCAA
>NW_010413186.1:11121-12726 GCF_000710305.1 Buceros rhinoceros silvestris | reverse complement strand
AATGGGAAGTTTTGGCTAACCCAGGACAACTTCTCATATGTATTAAAAAACTACAAAGACAAGACAAACTTTAACGTATCTGACATTCAAATCTTTCATTGAAGCCATGCAAAACTTTTTCAGAAGAGCAAAAAACCAAATCATTAAAAAAGCAATCCCATTGAAAATTATTTGCCATCATTGCTGGGTCATGTCCCCTCTTCCCTCCTTCACAGTATCCATGGTGCAGGCCTTTCCTTTTCCATTCTCCAGTACTGCAGAAAAACACCAAGTCCAGTATTCTTGTCACCTCAGGCTTTTCCTTTGGGAGAACAATTCAGGTTCATTTCACTGGAGCTGCAAAACAAAGGCGGAGGAACCTCCAGCTTCATGCAATAAAGATGATTTAAGGAGAGAGAAGCAACTGGAAAAAGATCACAAGAAAACTTGCATAATTCTTACTTGTGCTTTTTGTAATCATAACAAGTGTCACAATTTCTTTCCTCATACAATGAAACTTTAAATAAAGTCCATTTAATTCAATTATTTTGTTAAATAATGGCTGTAGCACTAAATCAGGGAAAAAGAAAATCTGATAAGAATTAACTGTAATGATAAGCCAACAATGAAGAAAATAAAATCTGGTGTTTCATAGCTTTTTAGCAACATTAAATTACAAATGTTATCCCATGAAAGAATGAAGTATCACTATAGAAAATTGTTTTGTTTCCATCCAAAATCTGATCTAATTCTACAGATTAATGTAATTCATAAATTTATATTCTGAGAGAATAAACTAAATTTTTTTTCCATTCTAAAATAAGTGGTGGCATAGAAGCAACTACCTCATAAATTACTTTCGGAAAATAGAATAACATAATTAGGCTCCATGTTTTTCTGGGGTTTGTTTAAATCCATAGTTTTCTGGAAGGTGCTTCAAGTCTCACTTTAAACAGCCACAAGACAGTTTCCCCTTTTTCATGTGAGTTTTAATAAGACAGACAACAGCTATACAAGCCAGAGAACTTACACAGGTGCCACACATCAGCAGAAGCTTAGGTATTCCAGCACCCTGTACATAAGTCTTCACCATCCAAGTTGAATAAGGAACTCTATTATCTCTGGGCGGAAAAATGAGAATGGTCTCAAGCTGTTGACAGGAAGTTCTAGATAAAGACTCCTGCAAAATTTGGTGAAATTTGTGTCAGATCTAAAATCATGTGGACAGCAGCTAGAAAAAAAAGAAAAAATCTCTGGGTAAGCAAAGGACAAAAGACCAGAGAAGGCTTTTTCCCACGTACATACACATTTAGAGAGGATTATTAAAAGCACAGCCAAGGCTCAACCAACACTAGTTGAGGGGGATCAGTTAAATAGGAGAAGTTAAACCTAGTTAGGGAAAAGCCTTTCCAGATCTCTCATCAGCTTCTCTGGTATAACCAGAAAAAAATAGACCAGTAAAGCCCTCTATCATAGCTGCATTTTGCAGCTGCACAGCCCTGAAACAGAAACCGACAGACTGAGCAGAGCTTATCTTCACTCCCATCTTCTCACATGGTCAAAACTAGTCATCACCTTGTCCCTGTCTCTTCACAAGGCAGCACGATGTTCTCAGCACTAAAACTC
>NW_010413186.1:2321-11029 GCF_000710305.1 Buceros rhinoceros silvestris | reverse complement strand
AGGAAGCACAGTTGGAGCCTGTTTTTTTAAAACTTGGCCACTTACATCACCGAGCAACACCTGGAACTTTTGGTTGCTTTGTTGGCTACTCATTGCCTCACTCCATCTCCTCAATTGCCCTCTCTCTTACTAGTTTGCTTTGTAATAAATTTTCTGCATAATTATTTCATTCTCTAAATAATTGTCTGTGCTTAGTCAGTTTGTTCCATAATGGATTCATTTTTTAATTTATTCCTTTCATTTCATTTCTTATATGTACTTATCAAAATGTGATTCACCTAATTACTGGTTCTCCGTGATATTGAATCCAATTGCTCTAGTTTATGCATAACTGTGGCTATACAAATGCTTCACATGTTTTAGGCACTGCTGTTCAATAATTCTGTTCGTGTGGTAGAATGTCACATCCAGTCTCCACTTGCTAACTGGCGTTTGCCTTGTAGTACTCTGTATCACAGCTCCTTTCATCCTCCTAGCAGACCTTCCCAGTATGATTCTTTCTAACTCCCCTTTTCATTCCTTTTCTCTAAACACTCCCAGCACCACATTTAAATACTACTCTTCTGAAATCTGTCCTCATCTCTTTCTCACTTTTCCCTCACTGTAAACTGGCCTGTTTCCAATATTCTGGTTCTTGGTCTTCCTGCTTGTACTAAATCAACAAGTGCGTCATGGATTTTTTCCAGATTCACAGACATATTTATGCAGCTTTTACTAAAGTCCATATTGGCATCGCTTTGTTCTTGATAGGACCTGAGAAAGCTAGACTACTGTAGGTATTTCTATATATGCTACAGTTACACCTCTGGATCATAAAGTAGGCAGAATCTCCCATCTGGGATATTGCCATTTTAATTTTCAGTGACTTTTAGTATCTTCAGAGCCTAGATGCTTTGGAAAGTACACAGAGGATATACAAAAGGTAATATACCTGTCTGCAAATTAAATGCAGATGGCATTCTATAATGCATGAGGTTTTGATGCTTTTGACCAAGTCACAAAATCTATATCCTGAGAAGCTCAGACAGTAAAAAAACCCCAAAAACAAACAAACAAACAAAAAACCCCACCCAAACAAATGACCCAATCAAGTATATTAATCAGCATCTCTGAACGTGTAGCACCTCAAAGGAAGGGCTGCTCAAAAGGAACTTCAGTCCACTCCAGACTCTCCCCCAGTGAGTACACTTCTGTTTAGGAACTCAAAGAACATTCATTTTTCCACTAAATGTTTGTCTGAAAAATAAAAGGCAGCAGAAGCTGCTGATAGCCATTACCATTCACATATTAGCCTACCTGTTTTACCTCCACTCTTTCACAATAAGGGAGTTCAAACCTATAGTTCTCACATACCAGTAGAGTTCCCTAACTACCTGCATGAAGTCTAGACACTAGAGATTTGGGAGAAAATTCTGTGGCCTTCCTAATTGCTGGGCCGTCCTGCAGAGAAGAATGCAAAAACCTGCAAAGTCTGAGAAGGTAGAATACAGCACGGAGCCTGGAACTAACCTAGAAGATAACCGAAACACCGACTTTGTAGGAGGAATGAAGAATTTTGATTCCAGTATGTATTTATATTACAATTTTGATTAATATTTTTAAAAAGGGGAAAAAAGTTATCACAATGGGTATTTGACCCTATCACAAATTTTAAAAGGCCCAGAGCCGGGATTTCCACTTCTCAGAGGAAAGCTTTGATCACTAGCTCCTCTATAAAAGATGGTCACTCCCTCTTCCTGTAGATAGAAATAAAGCAGGTATATTAACTGAGGGTACAAAAATTCTGTTGCTGAGCAACCCCAGCTAATTTCAGCTAATTAAACACCAACTAATGCTACATGGACTACAACTGAGTTATAAGCCCCTGAGAAGGAAGATTTGAATTAAACGTGAATCTTTGCAGGTAAAACCTGCCTTTGACATGCTATGAATCTGACTCATAAGATGCTTTATAAAACCTGTCGCCTAGCACCTGAAAACCCATGGTTAAATAAGTGGTTTGTATTTCAAAAAATACAGATCAAGTACAGCATTTGATGTAATGTGCTGCAGCTCAATGGACCAAACCTGAAAATGGGAAGAGACTTTCAAAAAATAATCTTACTCCTTGTCATCTTATACTTTATACTCTTCCCTGGCACTCAGTCAACAGGCAGCTATTGTTCTCATAAAACATATTTTTTAAAGATTACCAAGAACCTCAGCATGTTTAATCAGCTTGCTTCCATTCTTGCTGATGTGGAGTTTTTAATTCCTTTCAGATCTCAATTTTTCATGAGTGAGAGGGCTGAATTCTAGGAAAACAAACCCAGCTTCTTCATACAATCTTTCTGTACACGGTAAATAAACTTTTGTAATACATCCATTAGCCACTGAAGTTAGGGCTTGAGTTAAGATGGACCTGCTTACTGATTGCTTTACTTCAACCCCACTGATTTCTGAACTGTTTTCCCCTGAACAGGGCATTTGTCAAACATTTTTTCTTGTGTCACCAGTTTGGCTGAGGTTAGCCAAGGTCCAGGTAACTATAATACCTTCCCTGTCCCACCAGAGATAGGGAAAGGGAGAAAAAGAATTAGTGAGACCTCGAATATACTTTTTGGAAAACTGAAACAAACTTTAATAACACTACAAAACCGATATATATATATATGATACAAAGGCAAACCAGTAAGGTATTGGGGGTTTTTAGGAAATGGAAAGGCGAGGGTTAACACCGCAGCAGGGTAAAGATGGCGATGGCCACGTGGCGCAGGGAAAGGGAACTGCGGCAAGGACAGAGCACCGCGGCACCACGTGGGGAGACCCGAAACCAGCACGGTGTTACCAGTCTATCGTGGATTGAGGCAGAAGCAAAGGCAAACCTGGCAGCAAAAAGCGTGGCAAGCAGGGAAACGGCTCCTCGGGCGTGTGGGGTCCCAATCCCACACGGTGTGCACGGCTCGGCGGGCAGAAAGGGCTCCGGTGAGCGGCAGCGAGGGGGGCTTTCCCGGCTTTGTGGCAGCGGCGCGGCTCCTCGCAGCGAGAGCGGCTGTCCCCCGACGCGGTGACAGCGAAACACAGCGGGGGCAGGCAGTGAGCGAGCGAGCAGGCAGGAGAGCAGAGCCGAGCCGAAAGCAGGCAGGTCCGCAGGGGAGATGTTGCCCTCGGCCCGTCCGGTGCAGAAGAGAGCAGGGGCTGGTGACCGGCTGCTTCTTAAAGGGCCAGCACCCGGAAGTGGAAAGAAGCCCACCAGAACTTTTAACCAATTGATGTTGCGTTTATATGTACATGGTAGGGGAATACGATTGGTCACTTTACAACAAAGCTTCCGAAACAAGGGAAGTTTTGGCTAACCCAGGACATCTTGGAAAGCCGCAAAGGTGTGTATTTTGTAATGTCAGAGCTGAAGCCTTTTCCCTCTTGTGTCCACAGGTTTCCTGTGTGTCTATTTTTCTTGACATCTTCGTAACCCTTTAGCCATCTTTCAAATATTCATGAGCGTAGCTCAAAAACACCTCTGCGAGGCAAGGACAATCAGGCAAATTAACTATGACAGAAGTATCCCAGGAAGTTTGTAGATCAGTTCTCATTCCCATTCTACTGCTTCAAATGCAATAGTTTGCAAAAAGAGGAAGTGACCAAAAAAAAAAAATCATTGAATTTAAGGGTTTAAAATTATGTTTCTAAGATATATATGTCACTGAGATAGCTAAAGCCCAGATTACTCAAAGATTAGCTACTCCGCCTACTACTATCAGAAACTACCCATGTCTTTATGCAGTTTCCTATTTCAAATAATGCTGTCTAATCTCAAGTATCTTAATATGCTGTTAAAATTGACAACATTGTTGTTTGTAGATTAACTAAAATAGTCTTGTCATACAAGCACAAACACCCAGCTACATAAGGTTTTCAGGCAACCATTACATATACAGATACATATTCCACAGAACAAAAATTAAGTATTCCTTTATCTTTGGCTTTTTCTCTCCCATGATTAACTATCTTCTGTGTTTCTGCTGAGAAGCTGCTCAAGACAGTTCAGGCCAGTCAAATTTTCAGGACTTTACTGAAGGAATGCAATAGAACAATATTAAATGTTCTTCAAAGAAAGATTGCCTACATTAATCCTGGTAATAAACATCAGTACCAAGTGTTAAGGTTTACAGTTGTATTACAAACATAGCAAGTCAGTTAACTATATTTAGCACAGAGCTATCATTGTGAGATAATATAGTATTCTTTAAGCATTAGTTTATTTTAAAATGCCTACATTTTTGTAAAAGTCACTAAGAAATTAACAGTAGAAGGAAGTATTTGACAATATATTACATTAATATAAAACACACACTATACTGGGGCGTTGTGATGGAAATATTTTTTCCACCAAAGTAAAATATACAAGAGAGTCAAGGTTTTGTAAATGGTCTTCTTAAACAATATATTGTGGATTGAAAATTAAGTGAGACTATGTCAGATAATAATCAATTTGTGCTAAAATGTGTTTTTGTACATACAAAAGAAGCCCAGGGGATTCTTTGCATTGTATATGAGGACTAGAGGTAACTGATAGCCATTAAAAGTTTTACCTTCATGTATGCCCAACAAGGCCAGAACGGGAGCAGAAACATAGATAAGATACTGGTCAGTCTTGCTAGTACCTTGAATATTCCCTGGAAGATCCTTCAGATAAGATGAAACATTCCCTAGTGTATTGTTTTCAAAAGACTTTTCCTCAAGATAGTACTGCAATACAACTGCTGCAGAAAAGAAACAATAATCTGCATTTCCATTGAATGAGCAAGATAGTGTTGCCAATTTAAGCCATAAATCCAATTTAATGTCAGTTGCAAATGGAATACCTTACAAAAACCTTCCCAGCTTACAGGTGGTAAGTAATACCAACCCGTCTCTTCATACTCAATAGTGCTACTTTTCTCCAAGGGACTGACTCTGACTATGGCTTGATCATTTCTGGCGTCCAGAGATACCTCTGTCTAGGTCTTGTCTTTGGTCATGTTTAAGAAATTATTTCGTATAAGAGTAGCAGGGCTCACACAGTGTGTTCTTGCTTCTTAATCTAAATACTAAGAAAAAAATCTAGAAATGCCACAACGTTCCAGTAATCAATTGTCCATCCAGTAAAAGTCTGAAACTGAGCTCAAGAAACAATGTGTGTGTTCCTTAACAGATGCCTGGAAGAAAATATTATCCCAAATCTGAATAAATTGTGGTAGGAGGGTAGTTTGGTTTATCACGTGCTGTGAACAATCTGACCTGCTGTGCTTCACTAAGTTTTGTCTCAATGGCATTTCAAGAAACAACATTCCAGCTGAGTTTACTGTTGTAACTGCTTTCACTCCTTTGAAATGAATAACAACTTCCCAAATATGGAGATTAACTATCAGAAAACTGATCTTACACTATCTATCCAAAACACTCAATGTTTTATTTTCTTTGAGCTGTCTTGAATGTAAAATACAGCACACAAAACACACTCCTCATATGTTTGCTGTGATGTTTTGCTGCCAAGATTTTTCCTCTATAATCATATTACTTAAAGGATTTATGAAGGCTGAGTTTGTTCCTCCTTTATGCAGTGTCAGACCAATGAGAGCTTTCAAATTATTTTTCAACATGAAAATGCCTATATATAAAAAATAGGAATAATTATAAAAATTAATCACATAAAGCCACTTAAATGTCAAGAGACTATACCATTTGCACGGAGTTTGTCTCAAACTCTACAAACTTTCCACTCAAACTCTTTTTGAAAAGTTACTTCTAACAAAAATGAAGAGTTAGACTAACCAAAGTTCTACATGCTCACATTCTTAATGATATATTTCAATTATAATTTATTCCGCAGCAAACAGGACTGTCACGGCAGCTGAAGCAACAAGAAGTTTAATGCAATTCCAGCAGTAGGAGTATAAATAATGTCATTAGCATTTCTATGCATAAGCAAATAAGCTTACTCTTCATTTTTCTTCCTGTATTTCACAAGGCATTTCTGGACAGCTCTATCTATCTGTCCTCTATATATTTTTTTAAATAAGCACACAATAGAATTCTACTATACTGTGTGAGTACTTGTCGCTTATGAATATAGAAGAGATCCATATTAACCATTGTTGAGCTGGCTACAGACGCATCTAGTTTAAAAACCACAGAGAAGTTACGTGTTCTAAAAGGCATGCTCATCACAAATATGTTTTGTAGAGCTGGCACTGAAATAGATTTATCCAGGAAATTATACAAAGTTCAGGCCCCAAATCAGTGTCGTTTAGTGCTTGTCCACTGAAGAAAGCTCTGATTTGTCAAAACGTATTATCATAATTGTTTTAAAATTAGTATTCAAAAATTAAAACCTTTTTCTAGATACTGCACCAGCAGAAGCACCTGAGCCTTCAAAAACTGAAAAATCAACTGAACCAGCCAAGACAATTCAACAGGAACAGCATAAGCTGAGTGATGGGAAAGAAGATGCTAAGTGAGTAAATTCAATTAAAAAATTTATTACTTTTTTCCTTTGAGTAGAAGATGATGGATACACTGAGTCCAGAACAGGATAGAAACTCCTCCTGCTTGCTTTTGCCTTCTATTATTTTGATTATCCTGATGACACAAAGCTAAAGTCTTTCCCTGACACGGAGCTATTTAATTTGTAGACGAGACTCTCTATTTCATTCCTTCACCAGGACAGACAATAATCAAGCAAAATATTAATGCAGAGGCCTCTATAGAATAATACATGCAATTAAAAATAACTCTGCCTAGAATAACTGGAAATGTTATAAATAACTTGGTAATTTGAATGCGAATCAGTAGGTCAAGAACAAAAACTGAGGTAAAGCATCTCCTTCTGCGTCATTGTAGGATATGTTATAGATGCTCTACCTTTCCACGGGCAAATCCCATAACTGGTTATAGTAATTACAAGATGCTTATGAAACAAAAGGATACATTGCTGACATTTTTGTAGAAAACAAAAATGTTTTTGTAGAAAACAAAAATGTCTGTTAAAAGGAAATTAAAAATGTTAATGTTAAACATCCTCTTCTCAGAGCTCTTCTGACTCACAGTCATGTGTGCATCCAGATATATCTAGTCAGTCTAATCTGAGCAATAGCTTCTAAAAATACAGTAAATCTTGGCAAAGCCTACTGTCCAAACAGTTAACTGCTAAATTCTGCAGTAGAGTTTGGAAGGCATGGAATTGGTGTCTTTGCATTAGTATGAAACTAAACAGATCTATTACACAACTTTTAGAGCTGGAGGAAGAATAATTTTTTAAAATGTGCCTTTGAGAGAATTTAACTCAGTGCCTCTAAAGATTCACGACAGTCTATTCAGACACAGTTCTTGATCAAGGTCACTACCTTATTGAGTCCATTTGTTCAAATTTACTCACTAGAATGTTTTTAAGGAAATCAACTGCCTTTATCACATGAGAAAAGCTACGTAAATGTGTATCTATAGGGAGAATGTGAGTCAAATAGGTACATGTAGTCTACAAAAACAGCGATAAATAAAACATGTTCAAATCACTCTCTAGCACCAAGGCCAACTTGAGCAATACAAAATGCCTCCTAAAGAAGTGTCAGCTGTGAATGATCTTTGCCCTGTGTTAATCTCTGGTATTCTCATACCTGGGAATTATTTAGAAAAGTGCTTGTTTCACTAGACAAAACCGTATCAAGGACTGTTAGTACAACTTAACGGGGTAGTCAGTTGAGAGTCCCATTGACCAGTGGTTTTCCTTGTCACTAATCTGTGTTTGGATGATGTCCAAATTGAGATTAATAACATGTGATGTCCCTCAGGGGTCTGTATTGGAAGAAATACTATTTAATATCCTTATTAATGACCGACAGTGGGCTGGAGTGCACCCTCAGCAAGTCTGCAGACGACACAAGCTGAGTTGTGCAGTTCATTCACTGGAGGGAAGGGATGCCATCCAGAGAGACTTTGACAGGCTTGAAGAATGGGCACATACAAATCTCAGAAGATTCAACAAGGCCAAGTGCAAGGTCCTGCATGTGGACAATCACCAGCATCAGTACAGGCTGTATTGTGAATGGATTGAGAGCAGCCCTCCAGAGGAAGACTTGGAGATACTGGTGGATGAAAAATTAGCTATGAGCTGGCAATGCATGCTTGCAGCCCAGAAAGCAAATTGTATCCTCAGCTGCTGAAAACATGTGGCCAGTAGGTCAAGGGAGAAGACTGTCCCCTACATTCTGCTCTCGTGAGACCCCACCTGGAGTGCAGCCTCCAGCTCTGTTAGAGCAGGTCCAGAGGAGGACCACAAAAGTGGTCAGAGGGCTGGAATATCTCTCCTAGGAAGAAAGGCTAAGAGGGCTGGGGTTGCTCAGTCTGGAGAAGAGAAAGCTTAGTGGACACCTTGCTGAAGCTTTTCTGTATATAGTAGTAGCTTATAAGATGGAGAGAAACTTTTTAGCAGGGTTTGTAGTGACAGGACAAGGCATAAAGGTTTTAAACTAAAAGTGGGTAGATTTAGATCAGATACAAGGAAGAATTTTTTTTTTTTATGATGAGCATGGTAAAGCACTGGTTGCCCAGAGGAGTCATGGATGCCCCATCACTGGAACTGTTCAAGATCAGGTTGGATGGGGCTTTGAGCAGCCTGATCTAGTGGAAGATGTCCCTGCCCACAGCAGGGGGGTTGCATTAGATGATCTTTTAATGTCCCTTCCAAATCA